>NC_062215.1:81177303-81480333 GCF_902686445.1 Sciurus carolinensis
TTTTTGTTGTTTACCTACCTTGTTGAGGAGTTGCCTGTTTGTTTTCCTGGTTTCACACCATGGAGCAGCCAGGAAAACAACCTCCTCTAGTCTGCCATCTTGAAAGTCTCTCAATATCCCTCTTTCCATACCCAACAGCATTTCCTATAAAGAGCCTTTACCTGACTCACAGTGTCCAGGTAGTGAACTGCTTGACCTGCTTTCAGTCTGTGGTTTCAACTTTTAACCAGTCCCTATGTTTTTTCCTTCATACCTAGACATGGTGTTCATATTGATTTTCTAAATTCTGATTTGACATCTCTCTTTGATACAATAATTATCCATAGATAATTCCTGGGTATACTTACAGGACATCTCTAGATAACTGTTTCTTCCAATTCTAGTCAGCCTAAATCCCCTCTGTTGTTTTAGCTCATTCATCCCTTTGCTAATGAAGGTGCTCAGTAAATCTTCACCCAGAACACACAACTATTGCTCACAATGGTTGTAGTTTGTTTTAGGACAGAGATCCAGACTCTCTTATCTCTTGGTGTCCTTCAAATTCTAAGCATGCATGCTCATGGCCATTTTCAGTTTCCTGTCTTTCACTTTTGGGTAAATATTAGAGCTTTGGAGGAGCAAACACAAACATGACTCCCATATTGTTGTGGTTTAGATGTGTGAGAAATCTAAAAGTTCAAGTGTGAGACAATGTAAAAAAGCTTAGAGGTGAAATGATTGGGCTATGAGAGTCTTAACCTATTCAGTGCACTAATTCACTGATAGGGATTCTCTGAGTGGCAATTGTAAGGTGTGATTGGAGGAGGTGGGTCCATGGGAGGTGTGGCCTTGTTGAGTATATATTTTGTGCTTGTTGAGCAGAACTTTCTGCTTCCTGGTGCCATGTTCCCAGATGCTTTTCTCTGCCACACACTTCTGCTATGATGTTATGCCTCTCCTTGGGTCCCAAAGAATGGAGTCAGCTGTCTATGAACTAAGATCTCTGAAACCATGAAGTCCCAAAATAAACTTTTCCTCCTCTAATTGTTATTGTCATGTCTTTTGTTCACAGCAGTAAAAAAGCTGACTAAAACACATACTGAAGATAATGATGATCAAAAGTCAGGATTTGAAGGCAGTTGAATCCAGCACTGAGAATCCAGCACCTAGGACAAAGATGGCAGGATAACTTCCAATTGTGTCAGAGGTATGATTGGCAAGACACAGCCTGGGTTGGAAAACACATCCCTGTGCTAGACAGCTGTGATACCTTGAGTATGCATGCAGAATCATTGAATTCAAAGGATTGCATGATTTTTTTAGGAGGAGTCAGGGGAGGTTTTTCAAGGACAGGAGCAAGAGAACCATGACAGTTGGAGAAAGGATGGAATGTTCCATTCAGAGAGGGCAGCATATGCAAAGCAAAAGAATGTGGAAGCCATCATAATCTACTCATAAGTTAAAGAAGCAAAAGCTGAAACTTTAGTCCTGAAAAATTATGTACATTAAAGGTCAGAATAGGAGGGGAATGTGAGAAAACAACTTGTTTTAGGATTATAGAGCTTTTCTTTTTTGTTATTGCCAATAAAGCATAATTTGTGATAAATGTATGAAGGAATTATGTTGAATGTACTGAATTCTTAAAAATAACATTTTCAGTTGGGTGTTTCCTCTGTTTTACTTATTATGTTCATCATGAATAAGCACATGGACACAATCTCAGTATTATAATAATCGAGGTCACCACATCCCCTAGCAAATTATTGTTATTTTGAACATAAGTAGGACTTTCCTCCGAATACGGAAAGTGTGAACTCCTATTAATTATCTGCTTTCTCATTATGTCTTCACCTTCACCTTACTCAGTGCCTTGAGAGAGTTTTCATCAATGCAAGCCTTAATTTTATTTTAATCAAGTTGTGTGACTAAATATTTACAACTGATAAGTTCTGTGTAAGAACAAATGGAGACTGGTAGGGATTGCCATGCCTATTTTAAAAGGCAAGAGTCAATTTTTCTTTCATAAAAGAGGATATTGTCCCTGGCTGTGCCGTACACTATTGGGTACAGAATCCTCATAGCCTCATGTCCTTTCTACTCTTCTTGACTCTAGCCTGGCTGTGTGGATAGCTGCTTCAACAAGAAGCTAGCCACAGTTGGAGGATAGGGGGCAAAGTTCCCTAAAACCTTCAAACTTTGAACCTGAGTTGACCTGTGCAAATTTAATCGCCTCTAATTCTTCATACAAGAGTTTGTGCCATTTCCTTGTTTTATTGGTTGCAAACAGGACATCCTTTGTGATTTCAGAGCTATAGTCTGGTTTGAGAGTAGATGAGGACCTTAGTGATCTGGATTAATTTCAGATCATCTATTTGACATATTATCTGCTGAAACCTGCTTCTCCTTTTGAGGGCTCAGGTTTCTTTGTGAAGGATGGGGTACCACTTGTGTGACCCCCTCATAGGTGGTGACCACCTTCAAGTGAGATCACGTGAAGATCATCAAGTGAGGTGATGCCTATAAATAACCTTCCAAAAGCACAAAACATTAGACATGACAGGTGGTTTTTGTATTTATCAGGAAGCTGATTCATAAATAGAGATATAAAATTGAATTATTTAAGTGTGTTGGTAGTTTTGAGCTGTGGTTTCTTACATGACTAAATTTAATTAATTCTCTTCAAGGCAAAATCATAATATGATTCAGTTGTAATTCCTTTTGTTTCGTTTTTATTATTCTTATCTAGCTAGTATCAACAGTTATAAGTATATGTGTGGGTACATGTAAATGTACACATATAGGGAGGTACATATTTAAATAGCAAATACTTAGAAACATACAGGGAGGTTGTAATTTCTCTAGTGTGGTATGTCTAGAGATAGTAATAGGTACAACTTGTATTTATTATGCATCAAATACTATAATATGAGAGCTATATGTGAATTAGTTTATTGAGTATTTACAAAGACCCTTTGGGGTAGATTTGATTTAGATCCATTTTATACATGACTAGACTGAGGTCTAGAGACCTTAAGTTTGTTCTTAAATAATAGTATGTCATCTTTACCCTTTAGAGAGGCAGTATTGTGTGAGATAATACATTTTGGTTTGAATCTCATTGTAACTACTAGAGGAAAACCTAAAGAATAATTTATCTTAAATGTCTTGCAATGAGGAGCCTTGTCTTATTTCCTTTTTATAAACTTACCAAGTACTAAAAACATTGCTAAAGGCAGCATGAGTGTGAATGTTTAAAATGTATGAGAATCAGTTTCTTGTTTTGAAATAAAATACAGTAAAAGTAAATGCTCACCAATTTGATGTGGTAAATATCAGATGAGATTTGTGAAGCATTTGTTACAGTGCTTAGTAGAGTATAAATGCTCAATGAAAGTCACTTACCATTATGATTTTTACTGTAATAGTTACTACTATAATGATGCTTTTAGAACTTGGTAGTGTTACAAAAGTAAATAAGGCAAGAACCCTGATTCAGGATATTTAAAATGAACTATTCAGTGAGTTTTTCTTTAATATACCATCATTATTGCAAAGCACAATCCAAAAAGTGTCAGTAGAATTAGTTCCAAATCATTGGCATTCTTTTTCCCTCCACCAATGACCAGCCTAATTTGCTTGCAATTTTCCTTTCCTTTGGGCCCAATGTAGGCCCCTCACACAGCTAAGGCTTAGATTCTTCTACAAGATGTGCTAACTCAGGCTGCTCTGGGGAACACCTTACTTTTACCCAGGTATATAATGTACCTCTGTTCTCCACTGCTTTCTGTTTTCCCCAAATGTGAGAGGGAATACTCAGAAAAGGGCTGCTATAAGAGGTGCTTTTGGGTTTCAGAATTAGTGGGTGCATACTGTGTATCTGACCCTGTGAAAATTTGCCCTAACTTCTCTGTGAGCCACCATCTAGTTTGAGTACTTGGAACATAGTAGATATTTATCCAATAGTTGAATTTATGAATTTTCCAACTTCATCTTCACAATGATTGTAAGAGGAAGGGTTTGTTATTCACACTAACAAAAAATGCAGATGAAGCTCAGAATCATTAAGTAATGTGCCAAGGACACAGAGATTGTGTCAAAAGATGGAGTCAAGATTCTAATCTAAACCATCTGACACCAGTGTATAGTATTCCTTAGAATATTACATGATTCTGTCTATTCTTCCATTCATTCACTGATTGAGAATCTAGATCATTCATTTTTTCTTCAGTCTGAATCTTGATCTTGTTATTTGTGTGGTTATGGATGTTACTTAATCACTCTGGACTTCCTTTATTTTTCAGAGAGATAATTATAATATCTGATTGGATTAAATGTATTAAAATATGTAAGATGTTTAGGGTACTGCTTGTCACCTAGTAAGGGCTACATTAAGTTTGCCATTCTTGTTATTCTTATAACTCACTCATTCATTATTTATTGAGAAAACTGTATACCAGATAACATGCTATGTGCTAGATAGCACACAGGCCACCTTGGATTTTATAGTTTATTACAGAATACAGACATATAATAAAGTAAGAGATGATAGTGCAATTTACAAGTCATAGAGCAAGTAATTATAGAGAGACTTGGAAGCACAAACCAAATGCCTCTAATCAGAGTATAAATTAAGGATTGGGGAGTGTTCTGCAAAGAAAAGGCATTCAAGCTGAGGCCCCACGTTTAAGCAATAGATGAGCAACTAGGTAGAGTATATAGGTCTACCCTTAACTTTTGCAAGGTCTAGGGGAAGTGCACAAATAAAGGCTTTCATATTATTGAAGTAAATTAAAATGGAGACTAACCCTGAGACATCCCTGAGCAGACAAAGCCAGTTAGGATGTGAAAGTCACCTTGACTTTGCTGGAATTGCAAACAGAAGTGAAACTTGGGCCATTTCTTCTAAGTGTTTGTATCAGAAAAAAAAGGAACTTAAGGTTAACCAATCAGAAACAGTCAACAAACTTACATAACGAAGGAGTCTCCAGGGCCACGAATCAAAAAAAGGCAACTGCATAACTGTAGCCAACAAAATATTTTCTTTGCTACACTTTTACATGCACCCTTTAAAAGTTTGAACCTCTTTTGGTTAGGTACTTCCCAATTCATGAATTGTTCTTTGCTCAAATAAACTCTAAAATTTTTATTTATTGTGTACCAGTTTATAACAATATCAGAGTCCTAAATATTTGAAAGATATAAATTGAACTCATAATTTATTAATCAATTATATTTTATTCTTCCTTCCTTGAAAAATTTCTCTGCATATCAACCTGGATGGCTAGGGTCAAGTTTGGAGCTCTCAGATCATCAAAGTCCTGTACTGTAATGGGACAGCACAGAGACTGTGGTCTGGTCACAGACAAGCTCCCTTAGCTTTCCACCCTTAACTCCTTCAACACCAGATGGGGCCTTGTGTGCACAAGTGTGAACAGACATAAGGGCCCCTCCATGCCCTGGTTCTTCTCTGCTGGGCCTCAGACCTGAGGCCTGGCTGATTTGCAGGATAGACCCAGGCAAGACTAACCCTGAAAGAGAGCTTGAGGCTACACAGGCAGGGACTTCTGGGTTCCAGGTGCCAAGACTGAGGTCCGAAAGTGGGAAGATGTGACCTGTCCCCTCAGTGAACTCCTTGCTCTCAATAGGGAAGAACACTGTTAGGACTAGATGAGGGCCCCTAAAGTAGTGGTCTCAATCTTTGAGATTAATCAGAATTATCCAGAAGGTTTATTAAAATGCACTGTGTTTCTGATTCAATTTTTTTGGTTATGATCTAAGAATTTTTATTTCTAACAAGTCCCTAGGTAATGCCAATGCTGTTGTTTGGGGACCATTTGAGAACCATAGATCCAGAAAAGACTCCCTATTGCTCAAGTCCAAGTGAGATGTGAATACTGATTCCAGAAGTGCTCCTGGTATAAGAATAACCTGGAGACAATTGAAGTTCACAGACCTGGTCCCCACACTTCTCAAGCTCTGGCCATTGCTATGTCACCCTGACACGGACCAGTTTGCTTGGTGGTTGACCATAATGTGTCTATGTCTATATGGTGACATTGCCCATGAAATTACATCTGCCCAACAGACAGAGTCAAATGCCAATTTATTTGGGATAAGAAATCTTCCTTGTTATCTTTACCATAGCAGCAGCAATCATAAATCCAAAATCTGCCAGAACATAACCTGTGTCCTACGTTCATTTTTTCCTTTGCAGTTTCTTACATTATCATTGATATTCAGTCCCTGTAACTTGGCTCCAGCTGCACATGGTATACCTCCAAGCTGCTACCTTTTGTAATGAAACACCCAATGGATTAGGTTGCCTAGTAATCCATATAGGACTCATCTGATGAGTAAAAAATAACATGTTTAGGTCCTTCCAGGAACTATCTGTTTACTCTGCTTTGGCGGCCAAAATTACATTAGGGCTGAAACTTAGCTGCAGAGATCGATACCAAATGGATTTATTTAGCACGTGCAGGAGAAAATGGCACAATTGTCTGTTAACCCGATGACATTTTGTGCTGTTATTGAAAGTTCATTATTTAACTGATGTCTCTGCACTGGAACTTTGAAATATTAGGGATTCTGACTGAAGCAGAGGTTGTAGCACATGAGTCTGAACATTTGGTAGTTTTTCTGTACAGCATATTCATGATGCTGTTCTTTAGAACTTAGACCATGTAGATTTTTACCCGCTCCCTGGTCTTATATTTTGAAGTCTATACACATGCTATCTTAATTTCTTAGAATGACTTCATTCCTGTGTCCAGGAAGCCTGATCTTTCCTTCCTTTAAGTCATATGCCAAGGTCATTTTCTCCAAATTGATGGTCTGATTTCTTTTTTACAGAATTCAGAACTAATAGGAAGCTTATTAAGTTACACAGTCCTGAGCTGGTGCTAGATCCCAGACTGGACCAGAGAAAGATAGAGAATTGCATAGTTTATAGAAGTAGTTTAGACTAAGAGCCCAGTGTAAACTGAAGATACATGTAGAAGGATCTTGCGATAGACTCCAGAGATGAAAGAAAAATAACAAGGTATGACCACAAGGAACTACACATAAGGAGAGACCAAGAGATGTGCCTAGACATGGCTGTGGAAGCTGGCCACATACCCTACACTGGGCTGCCTGGTCCAGGAACAACTTAGACTGGTCCCACCAGTTGTATACAATAGTGATCTCCTCACCACATCCTGTTTATACCCTGACTAAACTTGCTTTGGTCTATTTCAACAATAAAATGAACTCAATGACTCCAAATAAAATATTTTGAAATAGTTGTTTTTAGTCACATAATTTCCTTGAATCAAACAGAAAACAAAACAAACAAAAGACCCCAAAAAAGGTAAATGGCATTTCCTGTCCTAAGGGATAGTGCAAGGTTATTTTCATGGATAATTAGAGAGTATCAGAACAACTGTATTTGGCAGGGGCTTAGAGTTCCGTTAACCAGGAGTGAATCACAGCGACCATGTTATTCTGTGGGAAAGCAGCTGAATAGTACCCTGTTGTGTAGATGTTTGTTTATCATTCAACCAATTAAAAGACATTTGAATTGTTTCTAGTTTGTGGCAATTCTGAAAAATGCCATTACACACATTTGCACATAGGTTTTTGAGTGAACAGAAGGTTTTATTTCTCTAAAATAAGCACCTAGAAATGAGATTGTTGGATTGTACAGGTTAGTATATATTTAACTCCATAAGAAAGTGTCAAATTGATTTTTACAGTGACCATTTTACATTCGCACTAGCCATGTATGAGAGTTCCAGACAGTCTGTATTCTTGCCCTCGCTTGGTATTGTCAGTATTTTAATTTTGGCCTTCTGATGGATACTAATGGCATTTCATTGTGGATTTAATTTGAATTTCCCTAATAACTAATGTGCCTTATTTGTTGTCAGTGTATCTTTCAATGTTTTTTCCTGGTCATTCCTCAAGAATTGAAATCCTTATCTGGTCTACCTGCTTTCATCAACCTTTGAGTCTTCTAATAGTTGCTTTATTGTTATCTTGTTTTCAATTATAGTTAGTGGGAAAGATGAATGTGCTTAAATATTTTACCTGTAACCAGACATTCCAAACCTGTTGAAAGGTTTGTCAGTACTTGTTAACTTCATTTCCTTTTTACTTGCTCTCCAAGCCATGTTCAGTCTCACTATCCATTAAATATCTCACTAAAGACTCTGGTGGCTTCGATACTGCTGACTACAATCAGATTTTCTTTAATATTAACAGTAGACTTTAACATTTTATTCTTGAAATACTCTCTTCCCTTGATTTTCATGATACACTAGTCAGGATTTTTTTTTCCTACTTATGTGCTGATCCCTCCTCAGTCTCCTTTGAAAAATCAAAATCCCTTGCTTAGTTATTAAATATTGGAATTCTTCAAGGCTCATTAGTAGACATTCTATTCTTTTATTCCCTACTTTCTCCCTAAGCAATTTTGCTTGTGCCTAAGGCTTCAGTAACTAGCTATATGCAGATGGCTTATAAACTTATATCGTCAGCTCAGATTTCTCCTCTGAGCTCCAGACATTAATGTCCATCTGCCTCCTTGATGTTAAACTGTACATGATCAGGAATGAGTCCATGATCATTCATGTAATTCTCACTGTTTTCCAGTGTTCTGTATCTATTCCGCTCTGTGGTCAGACCTGATATCCTCTTTCTCTTAATACTTCAATAGCTAATGTCTCACAATTGATTTACCCTCTTCAATACCTATCAAGTGTGTTCATGTTTCTTTAGTTCCCCATCACAATCGCAGGGCCAAACCAACATATCTTTCTCTAGGATTTTCACAATCACCTTCTAGCTAACTGCTCTGAACCACACATTTCTCCTCTGATCAAATGAGCTCATTAACACAACAATCTGATCGTATCAGTCTGGCTGCTTCAAAATGATTTGCTTTTGGAATAATCCTTATCTTGGACCACAAATCTGCATCTGATCTGGTCCTTGCCTGACTCTCTAGCTCAACCCATTAACTTATTCATGCATGTATCCAACAAATGCTTATTAAGTGTCTACTATGTGTCAGAAACTGTTCTGGTTGCTGGGCATATAGCAGGAAACAAGTCTTTGTTTGCATGGAGATTATGTTTAGTGGGAAGATATAGACATGAAACATATAAACAGTATGCCATTTGATAGGGGGTGAAAATTTGTAAAATATATCATTGTAAGGGGACAGAGAATTATGGGGAGGTGTTATATTAATGGGGTTGCCAGGGAGAGCCTTCCTGTAAAGGTATATTTGAGAGGAGACCTGAAGAAAATGAGTGAGCAACCTATGCCAAAATCTCAGGGATGAACATTTCAGACTTTTGAAATGACAAGAGCAGAGGCTCTGAGGCAAGAGTGTGCTTGGGTACCCCAGGATCAGTGGCTGAGCAAAAGAGCTGTGGGAGATGACACGAGGAAGATGTGGGGACTCATTGTGTAGGACCTTCTAAGCCACAAAAAAGACTTGAGGTTTTATTTTGCATCAGACAAAATGACAGTGGTAGGTTTTAAGCAGAATCATGCTTAAAGATTGCCTCATCTGACAATCTGTGTACCAGGATTCCCTGTTGGACAAGACAAGGGTTTCTCAGAGGTGTGCTGAGCCCTGAGGCACTCTCTAATCTCTCCTATTTCCTGCCTCACTCCTTTTACAGGTGTAGGAACTGCATTGTAATTTGAGGTCTTTCTCTGCTCCTTCCTCTTCCCTCTCACCCATAAATTCATCCCTTGCTCTTTTGATTCCATTTCAGCGTCTGCTTGGAATATCCCCCTGATATAATCACCAACCACCCAGTGTTCCAAAGCAAAATACCGTATTCTTTCATTGTGCTCTTTCCTTGAATGCTAAAATTCTAATGGTTATCGAGGAAAAATTGACACCACTGGATAACCAAATTAATTCTATAATTCTCAAAGCAATCAACCATATCTTTGAGGATTGAAAAATCCCTGTATTTTAAAATTTATGCTGTATAGCTTGATACAGCTTTATAAATAAGCATCACATAATTTTAGTGCCATCTTCTATTTATCTGTCAGGGTCCCATCAGAAGATAAAATCACATCGGCAATTTGATGAGGGTAAAAAACATAAGAAATGGTTAACTACTAATATGTGGTTAACTGCCAAAAGGAGTAAAAGAGGATTCTAAATGACACACACATAGTAAATGCAAAGAAGCTACGACCTGTTGAACGGAGAGAAAGTAAATAAGAAAGAAATTATGTATTTAGAAAACTAATCCAAGGATGAGGTTCAGACTTTACCGTATGTAGATAGTGTGGATGTCAAAGAAATGTACAGCCTGCTGGTAGCCAGGAAGTTGGCCACAAGGAGGAGATTGGAGTGGGTTCGCAGGAATGGCCACTAAGTAGCTGAGAAACTTGCTGAAAGGGCAAGTGGCCTGGGCTGATCTGTAGGTACAGTTTACTGTGTGCTTGGGGAAATTTGTCATGTCGGCCGCAGCTGTTGCTGAGGGCTATTGATGAATCAGTTCTACTGGGTCTCTCATTCCTGATGTACTACAAAGCAGCATGCTGAAACCGGGGCTACCAGACTCTTCCTCTTCCTGTTCTTAATGTTTCCCTAGTGTTTTCTATTGACAAAAGATAACACAAATTCAACTGGGATAGAGATATGCTCACAGTGTACTGCTCCGGTGTCACAAAGCAGGAAAAAAAGAAAAGGTGAATTTGGAGCTAAAAGACATTAAGCTATCGTATTCACAAGTAAAGGCCAAATAGTGTCCTGGGATGTCATGGTTGACAATTTGAGTCCTCTGTCCATATCCCCTTTACCATCTCCATGCACGCTGATTGATGGCCTGCTTTCATACCCAATGGCCAACACCTGTACATCTATTTCAAAAGGTTGCCCTTGCCTGCCAGAGACTACTTTCCTGAAGCACTTAATAATTTGTCTTTAAGGACAGCCTTTATCCAATGACTAATGGGTGCAATAAGTGTATGAGTATGTTTAGTTTCCCTTGAACCTAGGCAGGAAAAATCTGGGGTGTTACTGACTTGGGTTCCAGAGCTTCTCTGCAGGAGTAAGCCAAAGTTATCCTCTGAAGGAGTTCCCTTGGTATTACACCCTCACTTGGCTTCCTTACCTGACTTGTCCTATTTCTCAATTTCTCTACTTGGTTTTTCACTTCTTCATAAGTTCCATTCATTAGAATCATTGCCTCAGAGAATGATTCCAAATAACCCAAATGAAGTAAGATGCTTTATAAATAAGAGTTTGCAGTAGTGGGAGAAGAGAATAGCAAAAGTAGAATGGAATCAGCCCACACGTGGTAGTAGGAAATGCTGAGCTGCAGGGTAAATGGCCATGTGTGCTGGCATTCAGTTTCATGTCTGTGGTGTGAATTAAAGTTTGGCGAGGATCAGGTCAATGCTTACATCAACTTCTACCAGATCACTAGCAGCAGAAGTACTGTAGTAAATATGTAATGACAAAAATTTTAGGTCCCTAGGTTCTGCAATAACTGCATTAGGTAACTATTTAATATAGATTTCAATGTCAAAATTTTCTTTGAATGCATAAAAAACCAGTTTCACAGAGATACTAGGAAATGTCTTATTAAAACTGTCATTATAGAAGCGCTCTCTGGCAGAGTTTTGATTAAGTATAAGGTTGGAAACAGAACCTGGAAGTCCTTAATACCATTTTGTAGAATATACTTATGCAAATAATCATTCCTTACACAAATATTACAGAAACCCATTAAAAATGAAATTGGTTTTGAGATGATATGTTTTTCTCTTAAATGCAACAACAGTCATTTAATTTCAGCAGATTAATATGATCTGTGACATTAAAATTAATGTTAATTTGAATACTATTAATTTCATAGTGTCATTGATATTCAATTTAAATATGGTTTAGGTTTCACCATTGTATATGAGCTAGAAGTATAAGTTTATACCTAATTTTATATTTGTATATTTTAAAGTATTATTATAATAAAAATAAAAAGGGGGAGTATTGGTAGTCTCAATAACATATTTCATTAAAATAGTAGCATATATTACTGAAATTTGAGATTCAGTCCTTTAATTAATTTAAATTCATTTAAACTACTTAATTTAAAATACAGCATCAACTTGGAACTAGTTAGAGTTGTAAATTCTCAGGTCCCAGCTAGGACTGCCAAATCAGACATTCTGGGGTCTAAGTTCAGCGACCTGGCCCCCGTGTCGTTCTAATGCACATTCAAGTTTGAGAGAACTGCTCCAATCTTTTCTCTGTTCCTCTTTTAGGATTTCATCCTCTTTGGGGTGCGGCTCTGCCTGTAAGCTCTGTCTACACTCCCAGCTGTCCTCCATGAGGCTACAAACAGGATCTTTCTTGGGCATATCCGTCAGGCCGCTCCCCAGGCAGTTTTCTTACCCGTAAAATGGAAATAATAACGGTTAAGCAAAAAGCAAGAACTCATTACATGGTGATGAATCCTGTTACTGTTATCACCTCACTCTCTCTTCTCACTTTTGCCATCCGTAGTAGCATCCTCTGTTGACTAAAGAATTGATTACAAATATTTTACAAGTTTGTGAAATTGTTTTTCTTGGTAGAAGATGACCCTCAATTTATTGGGACTCTCCTATGACTGTCCCTGACTTTGAACTGAGAGTGAATGGCTTGGAGAAACCTGGACAGTTGTGGGGCAGTGACAGCCACAGTCCATTTTGGGAGTAGTGGTGACAGAGCTTCTTATGTGGGATCAGAGTCCAATCTGGTGTTGCCTATGCAATACCATAGTGACCCCTGGAGACAGTGGTGTCTCCTCTGGGCATTTGGCTACTGCTCTTGCTGCTTCCTACTTCTTTCCTGTGCTCATGTTCAGTGCCTGATTTTTCAAGTTTTTAGGAAATTATGTGAGGTACTCCTGAGCTTTTTACTCCTCTTCATCCTGTTTTTTTTTGGTAAAACTTAGTTGCTTACGGTATCTTATTTCCCACTAAGGAACTGATCACCTCCACCCTTAAAATTTTATTTCTGGATTCCTCTATCATCACTTTCCTAATGTTTTAACATTCCTGGAGCATTCACTGTCTCACAAATACATCACATCATTTCATGCTTCTTTATCTGCACTTGCAATGTTCCCTCTGCCCAGGAAATTCTTCTTGTCACCTATTTTTCTGGGTGAAGTCCCATTTATCCTTTAAGACACACTAAATCTTTCCAGAATTAATTTCTCAGTATTGATGATTGGCTATCTAATGGTTGGCCTATTTGTATTCTGAATGAGAATACTGAAATGAAATACTGAGATGTTTAGGAAAATAACTGATAAAAATAAGACAAACTTCTTTTAACTAGTAGATCAGTAGGATCAAATCTATACATCATTTCTATAAGCGACACTACCTGCTTTCCTACTAAAGGATTTATATAATTCATTCGTTGTAATTGACTGGAAGATATTAATATCACCCATATCACCTTCAAATGTTCTTGCATTGTCTCACACATGAGCTTTTGGAGGACACCTAATATCTAATCCATAATAACACTAGTATCCTTGAATCAGTCTGAACTTATTAATATTAAAAACTATGTATAGCCTTTAATGCTTGAGGCAGTTTGAACTTTTCCAAAGTTATTACTTGTAGACAAAAGGATCTCAATATCCATGTACCACATATGTTTGTATTTCTCATTGCATTACAATACATTGCATTGTATTCCTTATAACTGATTTCAATGGCATTTGAGAAAAAAAACAACTTATGAGAATGCTTTCATATCTTGGGTACCTATTATAAGGAATATACTCAATATGTTTAGTTGGTTGATAATAATTACTAGTATAATTATCATGCATTAAGTACCTATTTATGCTAGTCATGGCTCTTGATACTTCATCAATAACTTTCCAAATAAGAAGTATTATCACCAATTTGCAGATGAGAAAACAAAGTCAGAGGAGTTACCAACTTGTGTAAGCTTGCAGTTCTCACAAATATAAGACTATAAATTTAAATCCAAGTTAACCTTGCTCATTGATCATGATGGTAATCATGACGATGTGACATAACTGCTCTGAAACTCTATGATTATATGACCTAATTAAAAAAGTCTAGACTTAGGGAATTTATTTTCAGAAGTGAAGACAAGCCTGATTATTTCATTCTTGCCTCAGGACACCATGTTTTCACTTAGAAAGTTAGCAAGTGGTTCATACCACTCACTGACTGCAATGGCTGGCAAATCAAATCCTCAGGGCGGACACTGGAGGGGCAGGCCTGAGTGAGAGGCAAGTTACTGAAGCACATGCCCATGTGCTCAGAAGCTGTTTACTGGGACCTTCTGATCTGCTTTCATGTCTCAACAAAAATGAAACTTGAGACAACCACACCAAGATACCAATGCTGAATCATCAGTAAGGATTGCCCATCCTGCAGAAATCTTTACCAACTTCCTATGCCAATCTCTGAAGAAGACTGAGGGGGGTAATAAATGGCCATGTACTACATCTGTGCAGATGAACAAAATAGGTATGTGAAAAGAGAAGAACAAATAAGGTGATGTGTGCTAAAGTTTATGAATAATGTAGGAAGGGAATATGAGACTAAGGAAGACTTTGAATGTGAATGATCACTGCAGGCCCAGTTGATAAGAGAAAACATCAAAGAAATGGTAGAGTTTGACCTGATCAACCATATGGAACCTTCAGAGAGGTAGAGAGAACTCACTCCCAAGGACATGATAGGAATCAACACATGGTTGAAGTACTGTTTAGAGAATGGAGAAGATCATTGACTTCCAGGCATCAGATTTCATGATCTGAAATGCCAAGATAAAGGTTTGGAGTTTATCCTGAAGGAGTGTTTTCCAGAATATTTATACAGAGAGATGACCTGAAAGAAGGGGCAAGACGGACTTCCTAAAGGACTTCCTAGACCTGAGTTTTCTTGGATAACTCAAGTTTTACCAGTATTTGAATAGACAAGGGGTTCCCTTAGACTAATACTGCATATCTGATAGTATTCTCTCCCAAAACCTCATTGCTTTGTAATATTACTGTTGAGTATCTTGAACTCATGGTGATTTTTCCTGCTTTTCTCCTTGATTCGTGGCTATTAAAAGGTGGACATCTCACTACTTCCTTTCCTACCAGGGCCTCCATAACAGGTGTTTGGACATAGGTGTTTTCCCAATGCTGTGTTGAGCTGGTCAGGCACTGTTTTCTTTGCTATGCTAGAGCCACTGTGGAAGTGGGCTTGAGGTTACCTCCACTCCTGGCTCTGTCTCCCCTGGGCTCCACTTCTTACTGAGAGTCTTGTGAAAACAGGACTTTCATCTCCTCCCCTTAGGCTTCAGCTATGTGACCTAATTCAGACTGATACCATATCTTAGGTAAATACTATCTGATCTCCTGATTCATTTCCCAGAATCTTCTGGGCAAATGATATCCTACAATATAGAAATCCTGTGCAAGTTGACTATCCTGTACAATCCTGTCCATCAGTCCATCAAATGTGCTCAGATATAGGTATTTGCAGAGTATGCCCTGGAGAGATTCAGCATGTCCTGGTGGGTGACAGGGCAGGATTGGAGCAGCAGTGTTCACAGTTGGAGGTGAATAGCTTCTCACCTGGCACTATGTAGCCAGAAACAGAGCCTCATTCTCTGCCACTGCTTCTGTGTGTGTGTTTTTTTTTGTTGTTGTTGTTGTTGTTTATTTGTTTGTTTTCCAAATGCAAGGCCTTCCTTGTCCCAGTTATACAGCACCATGAAAGTGCCTGCATCTATGTGCACCAAGGGAGGCCTTGAAACACACTCCCAAGTCAGTCTCACCCATAGAGCATGTGCACAGTCAGTCTCACCCATAGAGCATGTGCACTAACAAAATCATCTCAATCATTCCTTGAGATACATTTTATCAAATTTCAGACTAATAAATTCTGCCTGACTGGCTGGGAATAGGATGCACCAAAAGGAAATTAGGCCTCTTGGAAAAAACGTGGAGAAAAATAAACCCATAAAGGTATGCATTGATCTCTGATGTATTTTTCCTATCAAAATTAACTGTCAACTTTGGCTTTGAAATAAACATTTCCTCAGTTTTGCAGTTAACCTGATATATGATCCAAAGTACTTTGCATTTTCTCTATTATCTACAAACACGTCCTTCAGGCCCTGGAACACAGTTTGCCTTGGCCTTTCAGATAGAGGATCATAAATGCAGAATGACTGGAGTTATATTATCTGTTTATATCAGGGGTGCTATTAGGATTTATATACCTCTTGCTGGTTTCAACTAAGCATCTACCACTAGTATGATGAGGTCGTTTATATTCAACAGGACACGGGGATTCAAAACTCTTTAAGTATTGACTTTACCAGGAAAATATTTTGATGTATTTCTAAAGTTAGTTCTCAATTGCTTAGGATCCCCTGGGGAGGGTGGAATAGTATGATTAAGGCTTTAATAAGAGAGCCTTCATGTTCCCCTGTACTTCTTAAATATCCATTCCCCTGGACGCCATTGTTCAGAGGCATGACAAGACACAATTTGCCACATGAGGTCAGCTTCTGCATTGCGGGCTGACTCTGCCCAGACATTAGTCACGAAATAGCAGGAGGCATGCTGCTGTATTGTTACCTGGCCAGATGTGTTTCATATAGGGTGAACACTGGCATCAGTACAATTTCAATGGGACTTTGACCTACAACAGCAATCAAATGGGGTCTGACCAAGCAGAAATATTTTATTAATGTGCAGGCTAACAACTGGGAATTTAGGGAATCCCATAAGAATAAAGAAGGGATTCAGAAAAAGATAGTAAATGGAAGTTAGGTCTGTCTGTCCTAAACTTACAAGGTGATAGGAATAGACAGATCAGACCAAAACAACTCAAGTCCTTGGAGTTGAGGGTCCTCTACATCAGCAGGCTTATAACATACTTATTTCAGAGCCCCATACTTATTTGAGAGTTTCTGGTTCAATACATCTGAGGTAGGGCATGAGGAATTACATTTCTAACAAGTTTCCAGGCAATGCATCTGTCGCTGACCCAGGACCACACTTCAAGAATCACTGCCCTAGGCTTTGTATAGTTGGGGAAAAGGCACAGATGAAAAGGTAATTATTTTGGGGGAGCAGTGTGTTTCTTAAGTTCGGAGAGCAAAAGTTTGATTTGAGGCTGATCCTGCCTATGAAGAAGGGTAGGAATAAAGAGAGGGAAACACCAAATGCAAAAATGCTGGTTTCTAAAATGGGATAGGAGGTTAAGTAGGCAAAAAGGAAGATGTTGCCACTAGAGGGTGTGGTGCTGGTAAACAAAGCTTTAGCACAGAGGAGCGGGTCTGTGCCAGAGCACAACAGCATCACCACTGTCTTGAGGACAGAGACAGCAAGCTACTAGTTTGAGCCCAGCCTGGTGGGTTGGGAAGATGGACTTGGCTAGATGTAACCAAGGTATACAGAGGTATCTACTATGACAGAAGATCCAGACCCACTAAAATATAGCTGTGGGTAGGGTAAGAAGTGGGCCAGGAATAAGACAGGCAGACAATCCAGAATGCTCAGGTCAAGGCAAAGGGAATGTACAAAGGGACAGTCAGTTGTCTGCCAGTCAGAAGGTTCTAAGGAGCTGGAGAATCACAGAAGTAGGTACAGGAAACAGGGAGAAGAAAGTAATTTGCCTGCTGGATCTCAGAAACATTGTTATCTTCCAAAGAAGTAGAAACAGATATGAAGTTTGACTGTGCTGGGTTCTTCAGGTGTGTGGCCCTACATCCATGATTCAGCTCACTGACCCAGTGCCTCTTCAGAGACACTTAGCAGGTTCATGAGAGAAGTGGAAAAAGGTATATCCTGGTGTCTAGATTATTTTAATTCAGAGTCAATTCTTTTTTTTTTTTTATAATAAATTTTAAATAAAATATTTTATTTTATTTTTTTTTATTTATTTTTTTTTTTACGTTTACATAGGGTAATGATGTTTATTATATTTTTCCCCTCCCCCCCACCCCTCCCACCCCTCCCACCCCTCCCACCCCTCTTTTCCCTCTACACAGTCCTTCTTTCCTTCATTCTTACTGCTCTCCTTAGCCTAACTCTAAACCTAACCCTAAACCTAATGCTAGCCCGTCCCACCCCCCATTATATGTCCTCATCCGCTTATCAGCGAGATCATTCGTCCTTTAGTTTTTTGAGATTGGCTTATCTCACTTAGCATGATATTCTCCAATTTCGACCATTTGCCTACAAATGCCATAATTTTATCATTCTTCATTGCGGAGTAATATTCCATTGTATAAATATGCCACAGTTTCTTTATCCATTCATCAACTGAAGGGCATCTAGGTTGGTTCCACAATCTGGCTATGGTGAATTGAGCAGCAATGAACATTGATGTGGCTGTATCTCTGTAGTATGCTGCTTTTAAGTCCTTTGGGTATAGGCCAAGGAGTGGGATAGCTGGGTCTAATGGTGTTTCCATTCCAAGCTTTCTGAGGAATCTCCACACTGCTTTCCAGAGTGGTTGCACTAATTTGCAACCCCACCAGCAATGTATGAGTGTTCCTTTTTCACCACATCCTCAGAGTCAATTCTTTTAGCCAATAATTAAGAGTCCTGAATTGCATTCTTTTCTTAACTGGAATTGGTGTAGCGTGGATATGTGCAGGGACAAAACACATCAAGTTTTAAAGTATTGAGGCCACAAGCCTCTGCATACAAAAGTCTATCTACCTACATATATACACTCACATATTCATACATACATACATAAATAATATACGTATACATCATAACTATACATATATACCCATCTTTCTATTTATCTGTCATTTAAGTATTACATGCATCCATCACATTTGTGATCATTCAGTCAACAAATATTTACTGTGTGTCCATTATGTTCTGATTATTTTGCTGCATATTATAATTCAATTTTGTATAAAGCATTGTTCTTACTTTCAAAAAAGCCTAGAGTCTGCTGGAGAAAACTCAGGCACACAGGAAATTAAATTCAGAATAAAGGGCTTATGGGGTGAATGGAAAGTGCTATGGAAACAATGAAGCCTGGATCTAGCCTTTGTAGGGTTGGAGAGTTTTTCCAGGATGGAATTTTGAACCCAACTTCACTACTGCACTCTGTTTCTGCCTGCCTCCATCTTCATCAGGGATTTCAGGAGGATAGTTCTGCACAGAGATTACATGGGTTAATTAGGCAAATTAGAGACAGTGACAGGAAAATGTGGGGCGGTGGAGTTGAAGTGATCAGGTTCAAATCCCAACTGCCATGTTCTCAGCATTACACTGGGCACTCACATAACCTCTCTGTGCTCTGCTTTCCTTGTCTGTTAAACATTGCTGGTCATACCACATAGTGATGGAAGTGAGAAAATAGGAAGAGATATAAACTAGCAGGGAGTAAATTCTCAATAGGTGTCAGTATTCATTGTTATCATTGTTGCTTCCATTACTGTGACTATTTTATCCAGAGCACAATAAATCCCTGGTCACTGAATTCAGTTCCTCACTCTCCAGTGTCTTCTGTCTTGATCTAAAAAGGTTTTCACCGATGCCAGTGTCCTCATCACCACAGGTCCAGGAATGAAACCCCCAGTGCCCTAAATAAAAATGAATTGACACCATAAGTAGAAAATGAAGCAGCCCCAAGAATGTCTAATTACTCCTGATTCATAATTGGATTCTGTTGACTTCATATATGTGGATATAAAATAATGTCATAGAACTTTGGAGAAAAATCTCTTTAGAAGAGTCTATATGATTTTTGTATTAACAACAGAATTGTTGCACCTTAGGTAGGCATAATATATTTGAAAAGCTTTTATTTCTTTCAAAGAGCAGCATGACAGGAACAGAGACACTGAGAAGGAAAACAGCCTTGCCCACCTGATAGAAATTGTTCATAAGAGGAGCTGTGAGGGGGATTCGCTTCCTGACCCACAGGAGGGCAAAGAGCAGGAACACCTGAGGTTCTGGAGGGCTAACTTCTAGCAAATCAACTTCTAACAACATTTTGGATAATGGCTTTACTGAGAATCACAACTAAAGGAGCTTAGGACTTTAAAAATAACATCAGGACTCTCACAGTGCAAGTTTTGATCAGTAACAAATCCAGTGTTCCCGCTATCCAAGTGAGGACGATGGCAGCTGTCCTTTGAACTTCTGTATTTTCCAGAACAGACATTGATGAACCAGTCGTGGTCAGTGGGAGTCACACGTCCTTGAAATGCATTCATTCGGCGGGAGAAAGGACCTGGGTCAGTGCTGCGAATGCTTAGACCTTTCTGGGCTGTTTTTGACATGTCACAGTGTAGGCTGCAGGGAATTCTCCAGGAATTCTACCGTGGCTTCAATCTTGCATCAACCACTTTACTTTTGTCTAAGGATTTATATGATTTAATAGTGTATCCCTGCAGACCCTGGGATTGTGTTTAACATCATACAGGGCTACTCTTTGCACTTCTTTGCATCAGAGTAAGGATCCCAAAGAGAATCTTCCACTGCAAAATGGTCACTTTACCAAGTAAAGTATTTTGTTCAATAGCAGGGCCATAGTTCAAAGTATAAGACTTCCTGTTTTGCAAACTGCCTTCATAAGTAAGATATCAATCTAGCTCTTTTTAAAAAGTCGTTCCGTGTGTATAGTTCAAATCAAAAAATACCACCTACTGACCTCACTTCCAAATTACTTGAAGTTGACTCCTATAGTCAAATCTCCCTTCTGAATTATGATTCAACACCATGTAAAGATACTCAAAAGAAGTTCTTTAAACATAATCCATGAAGAGTATCTCTTAAAATGTTTAAAGCAATGTCAACATCACTGGCATAAATATATAATATACTGAACCTGGAGTTAGGCTGAACCTGGAGTTAGGCTGCAGGATTCTTTATCTCGAAAACTTGAGGAATGAAATTCATGGACACAGGATGAGAGCAAAGTTACAGGATTTATTAGAATAATAGAAAGAAAACAGAACTCCTGGAGGGGAGGGTCCCCAAGAGAGGGATACTAATGGGTGTTTGTTGTCTAGGGGTTTTTAAAGACATATTTGATGGCCCAGCTCAGGTGACTGCTTGGGGGAGGGATGCCGGCATGGACCAATAAGTCCATTTCTGACTTAAAGCTTAATAATTCAACCAGAAATGCCTAATTTTGATCCCTTATTTACATAATTAAGAGGACTAATCTCACTCGGTGGTTTTTTTACACATCGATTAGAAAGAGGAAGCATTTCAGGTAGGAATTTGCTTGTGGTCTGCTGTTGCTAGGGACAAGGGCAAGGGTAACTAGGGAAAGGTTGCTGTGATTGAAGCTGTGAGAAAAAGAAACAGGTATTCTAACTAAGATGGCATTGCTGTGGTAGAAGCTGTGAGGGAGTAGCTAGTCACAGGATGTTCTCCAGACCCGATGTCTCCTTTCAGGTTGGCATGATGTCTCCCTTCCCTCCTCTGGGACATCTATTGTCTTGCCTGAACCCTACCTGCCAAGGTGGCTGTTTTGAAGGGGGGAAGCTCTTTGTTGATGTGTAAGTTGTATTGTGCTTGGTTAAAAGGTATTAAATCATATTACCATACAGTCATATCTTCCATAATGATATATCTTTGTCTACAACACAGGGCTACTTACTGCTTTATATTCTGTCTTCTGTGTGTATTTCTTAAACTTCTGGAAGTTACAGACCTACAGTCTGATGTTCCATAATCCTTAGAAATGTATTTGTTTCATGGGCATACTATTCCTTTTGATGATAAAATCCAACTTCCATCCATCAATTTGATCTCTAATGGATTTTAGGTAAATTTTAGGCACAGGATAAATTAAAGTCTATTACAAACCTTTTATTGTTTTTATCGACCTCCCAATTTATTTATTTAAAGTTCTCTCAGTATCTCTCTCTGTCTGAAAACAAACAAGGAGACAGGGTAAAGGAAGAGAAGGAAGAGGAAAGAGGAGGAGGAAGTGGAGGAGGAAGAGGGGAGAAAACAGATGAATTAATTTAAGGTCTGCAAAGAATATTTCATCATAGAACAAAAATCTGAGCTCTAAGTAATAATGCTGTCACACTTAAAGATTGAAGTCCTAGAAATACCCCAAACAATCTACATCACCTTTGAACTTAAGAGAAAAAGAATTTACCCCATTCTCCAATCTTCTCAGAGAAAATATCCTAGACACTGTAGATTTAACACATGCTTAGTACAGGAACTAAAATTACAAATAAAAATGTTTCACAAAGGATTTGGGTCTTAAAATTTATATGGCATTCTCTATTGGAATCAGTTATCAGGCAAAAAAACCTTGCTGAGTGTCTTCCCTTTTTTAGCTGTAGAGTGTGTATGTGGACATTACTCCCAGGTTGTATACAAAACCTGCTCAATTACCAATAATGGTGCCCACTAATGTCAAGAATTTCATCATTTTGAACACTTTGTATCTCTCCATCTTTCCACAACTCTCCCTCTTGTCTGCACATGCCAACAGTTCTTCCATCTATTGACCTAACCACCTTAATCCCTCTGATACCACTGATGCCTCCTTATTCAATTTATATTCAATGGTTTTCAACTCTCTTTCTATTGCAACATAGTTCCAATACCCTAAGACGGTTATATCCAACTCTTCAACCACTGTGTTCCTGTGTGTATGTGGATGAGAAGAATACCCAGCCAAGAGAACTTATTCAATGTTAAATAATCGCCACTAATTCAAAGTTGGTCATTATCATGCTCATTTGTGTCACTACATTTCCTTAGTCAATTTACTTTCCTACTCTCCAATACAACTATTTTATGTTCCTCCACACTTGAATGTTCAAAACAGACTCTCCGGCACCTTAATCTCAGCTAATTTCCTTGCTCATTTTAATTTTTCCATATATATTTTTTTCATTTGAAGTAGAACTTGGCTGCTTTCCCTCTGATTTATTACCAATAGGCAGGCAAAGAGATGTCAAGGTCAAGATTGCAGGTCAGCAGGTACTGCTACTGATATTCCTCCCTACTTCTTTCCAGTGGCACTTGAAGTTTAGTTCAAAACAACCTGCATAGATTGAGGCATCTAAAATGACAGAGGAGCCCAGTGATAGAAAGTCTCACTGCCCTCCAAACTTTTTCAAGGGAGAGCAGTCACACCAGCTCTCAAAAGTCTATTCAATAACAAACAAGGAATTATTTAATAACCTGTTAGGTTTTGCCTTCAGATCATGTCCCAAATCTATCACCTCCACTGTGCCCACCTTAGCCCCAGTCACCATCACCTGTGAATTGGACTACTGAAGACATCTCCATGTCCACTGTTGCTCCATGACATGGCAGCCAAAAGGATCCACTTAAAGGATAAATAGGGAAATTGGGGCCTCCACTGCTCATAACCTTCCAGTAACTTCATACTGCAGTTGCAATAACATCCTGTCATGATGGCCCTACATATGCCCTGCCCTGGCAGCCTCTCCAACATCATTTCATGGCTATTCTTCCTTCTCCACTACCTTTTTCATTCTGCTCCAGCTTCACTGGACGTCTTGATACAGCTCAAACACAGTGAGAATTTTCATGCCTCACTTCTTTGTACTTGCTGATCCTTTAACTGTTAATTTTCAGGTGCCCCAGATCCTCACATTTCATCTCTCAAGATTTGCAGTTACCAGAGTTTGAGAGTGGAAGGAAATGAAATCAGATTGATTAATGGGGACTAAGTCATAGGTAGACAGAAGCAAGAAATTCTGGGTGCAATTGCACAGGAAGGTGACGATAGAAAAAAAGATAATGTACTGTATATTTTACAAAAGCTAGAAGAAAGGATTTAAGATGTTTTTACTATAAAGAAATGATAGACCTTTGAGGAGATAATGTATTTATCTTAGTTTGAACATTATGCAGTGAATACATGTTGTGAAATATCACATGGTACCCCATAAATGTGAAAAATTCTCATCTATCATTTAAACAGAAGAAATCTCTATTCAAAGAACACCTCACCCAGAAAAGTCTTTCTGAAAATTCATCCAGAAGAGTTTCACACAGAAATAAGAACTCTATTTACTTTTCCTGCCTTACTACTTTTCTTATCATTTATCACTACCCAATATTCTATATTTAATAATTTACTTATGTTTTCCTCTTCCATAAAAATGTAAGATCATAGAAAAGAAGCATCCGATTAACCACTAAAATTCTTTGCACTTAAAACACAGCCCATCATACCTTAGGCACTTAGTGAAATGTTTGTGGAATAAATGAACAAATGATTGACATTCTGCTTATTCTGGCTTACTCTAATCAAAATGCATTGGTAGTAATTACCTCCCATCATTCTCCCCACCTCATATAGGTTAGTGGTGCAGAGATGATTGTGCCCATTCTTTAGGTAATGGGAAATATGTCTCAGGGTATAATCAACTGCCTGGGATCACACAGCTCACAGTGGCAAGTCTGGATATCTGTTTTCTCATTTCTAGTTAGGCTCCCAGTTTTGACACTCAGATCGAGGAGTAAATACAGACTGCATTTTAGCAGCTCCAGGTCATATTTTGGCAAAATGTTCTAGAATGCCAGAAAAACACAATTTCTTGCCACTTCTTTTATTGCTTTCAATATTTACAGTTTTCTAAATAAGGTATATAATTATAATTTCCATTAGAAAAAGGAAAAATCTTATCATTTTTTAACAATTATACAAATATAAAGGTTTCAAAAAGCATTTTTAGTATAATATAGTACCCCTTCATCTAAAACACTGTTTCTACCTTGGTCCCCTTTCTCTCCAACCTTAGAGATTAAATTTGTGAATGTCTTTAGCCCTTGTTTTATTTGTACATGACTTTCACCATGTCCCTAGTTCATAAACATTTCTAATTATTGTAAAGTGCCTTCTGAAATTTGATGCCTCTTAGTCACATTTTACTGGCAGTTCACACAGCAAATTTTCTATCAGTGTTGTCTTCATAACTGTAGGATATGAGAACAATGAGCTGTTTTCCACCTTGCTGCAAAAAGAAATGGAAATATGATTCACACAATGTTATCCCAGCAATTGGCAATAATTCTGAGATACCAGCCACATTTGCCTGCCAGACACAGTGTCCTGGAGATTTCTGCTGCACCATGGCAGTAGGTGGTAGGCAATGTGTCTTTCAGTGCTCCCAGTAAAATTCAGAAACGGAAAAGCCAGGATCTCATCACTCATGGCCACATCACAGGTAGTGACACTTGAAGGTGGAATAGTTAAGAACCATAAAATTCTGGGAGCTTTGCCTTCTCAAAACTTGCTTCTGTGCCCCTATTCATGAACAAGCTGTCCTTCCCTTGGACACAGCTTTACTTAAAGCTCCTAGTGGGAAGTAACAGAAACCACATTTTTCATATATCTATATAGTTCTTGCCACATCATGAATATTGACATCTTTTTTCTTTTCTATCATTAACATTCACTATTTGACTAGTTAATGGATCACAGTTAATACCACAGAAAAAATGCTGAGTATATTCACAATTCTGTGTATTACAGTAGAGGATATTCCTTATCATGGAAGTGAACTTTTCTAGTTGATCTCCTATTCATACTGTATTTTACATACTGTATTTTACATTTTATAACAAATCATACTGTAAATACAGAATTCATACTGTATTTTACATTTTATAACAAAAGGGAGACATTTGATATTTAGAAGTGCAACCTATAGAGGTAAAAATAAGTTTTTTTTTCTTTTCCTACCACACATACATTTGAACATCTAGAAAGGAAATAAAAACCAATCTTTAAACTCATATTGGTCTAAATGTAATCTAGTCTCTGCCTCTATCCTATGGTGAAAGAGGTAAACACAATGGGAAGAGATTACTTTTTATTTTCAGGGAAGAAGGTTATGAAGCTATTGGCAAACATTTGGGTTCAAAATAATGATTCTTGTTGCTTTTTTCAAAGTTGATCACCTCTAGATGTCTTGAGCATGGTTTATTTCTCTGGAATGACTTTTCTTTCTCAGCTTCTTCATACCTGAAATTTATATTACACAGGAAGATTTCAATTCCAGAGAGATATAAGTCAAAAATCAACTCTTGAGTTTTAGGAGTAGTTGAGCAACAGGAAGCCATAGATCTCCAAGTTAATCTGGCCACCTCTTTCTTTTTACAGACAAAGAGACCAAAGTCTGGAAGGATACAATGACTTCTGCTATCATTCATGGTGTATGCCTCTCCTTCTCTACCAAGTTTCAGTGCAAAATCGTCGTAATATTTATTACCCTGTTCACCATACAGTAACCAAGATTGACATAGTCAAGTAAGTTCACACTCTTAAGGAACAATATTATTCAGGCAGAAATTTATATTATTTAAAAGGTGGTAGAAAACACTGACAGGAAGAAATAATTTCAAGTGCATCTTATTCTACTGACTGAAGTTGCTTAAAGCAAAATGTTTGTAACTGCTTGAACTTTACATTTTTTAGCCACGGCTAAAAATATAGAAAAGTGGAAGTATATGGAGAAATGTGTATGGAGTATATAGAAAAGTGGAGAATATCCTTGGTAATGTTCTCCTGCTTCCATATAATTCATAGCCATAGATAAATGCAGGTGAGAGGATGATGATGGAGACAGCTTATTTCTCCTATCTGACTCGTTTTGATCATCCTGGGTTTTGATGATTCATTTGGGGCATAGAGACTTCTAACTGTGGCATATTCAGGATATTGAAGGATCTAAGACCTGGAAACATAGGATCAGAATCTTTTTGAGTTAATTTTCTTCCACCAACCCACACTTCCTAGCCTTCATAAAATGTGGGTACTCAGGAGGATGGTGGTAAAAGCTGACATATAAAAATATTTTATGAATATTTTAAACTACTTCAGGCTTGAATGACTCTTTGCTCAATTCTCATGGAATTCTGGGCTTCCTATATCTCCACATCTACAACCGTGTGTGTTTTATTTTACCTAATCCAACATCAGCCAGTCAGATTACCTATCATGGCTACAAAAGGGACTGGGTCTATTTACCAAAAGGAATCCATGATAATGTGTCTACTTCTATTCCAGTTCAGAGCCTAAGAGCCCATTTAATTGAGCATAATCATGCAAATTGCTCCCACAATACAGACTTTTCCTGGTTTAAAATTCCAAATAATTCAGCAGAAAATTATTCTTTCATATTGTATCATTAAGTATTATATTTACACCTATGTGCCCGTAATTGCTTTGAAAACTGAAAAATTATTTCCACAACCCAGAAAAGTCATCAAAAGCTATTGTATTTAAGGAAGGTTCTCAACAAGTCTTACCTTTTCTATGCATATACCAGAAGCATTCCTGATCATTGTAAATATGTCTCTTGAACAAATAGCAGAACTCAAAATGACATTATCTTTTTCATTTTTCTGTAGTTTCATTTATTTCTTCTTTGATAGTTGCTATAGTCTGACTATTTCTGCCCATGCCCCAGTATTCATATGTTGAGATCCTAACTCCCTAGGTGATGGACTGGGTGATGGAAACTTTGGGGAGGTGACTGAGTCATGATGATGGAGCACTCATATGGGATAAATGCCTTATAGAAGAGGATTAACAGGGACCACCCATCTTTCTCACCCTATGAGGCACTGTCTTCAAGCCAGAAAGTGGGCCCTCAGTAAACACCAAATCTGTTTAACCCCTTTTCATGAATCCTATCTTACTTATATTCTATACAAATTACTTTTTAAATGTAGTTACTTATATTGGATAGATATGTTGAAGAGAGATCTAAAAAACTTATTTTGGCTTATTGATACTATTTTTTATTTTAGGAATCCTTACTAACTGAAAAATGGTCAGATATATTTAAAGGATAAATTATAAAGTTAAAAGTAGTCATCTACACTTCATACTGTTTGAGGAAAGAAAGGGATATAGTAGAAAATAACCTTAGAATTCTGAGATATGTTCTCCAGTCCTACCTCAAATTTTATTAACTTTGAAAAATTGGGCACATTACCTTCCTTTCAGAATTTCTTCAACTATAAATGATAAAAACACAATAGACTTCAAGATTTCATGCAAATACATATAATAATTTGAAATTTGTTAGTTATGTCAGAAGCTCCTTTAGACATGTATTATATATGAAACACAAACTCACAAAACTACTTTCTCTGTCTCTTGATTTTGCCCATTACTAATTTATAGAAACTAGAAAAGTCACAAATAAAGGTGTTTGTTGAAAAGTGATTTTCTTGAACATTTTTAAAAATAGTCCATCAAAATATGTTTGTAATGTTATTATATTTTATTCTCAATCATATATTTTATTGAAAAACTGGGAAAATATAAAATGCTTGAAACATATGTAAGGAAAGAGTATAATGAAATAAATAAGAGGAAATAAAATATATTAAGTATTTAGAAAAAAGAAAAAAAATTTTGCCAAAGAGCTTTTATCACTTAATTTCAGTCCAAACACTAGACCCAGACAACTTCACAGGGAAATTTTGCTCATCTTCAAAGACCAAACTACTCAAATGTTGTCTAAATTATTCTAGAGCATTCCAGAGCTTGAGAAAGATGGGGAACTTTCACTTTTCTTTCTCTGAAACCATTATTGCACCAATAATATAACACTGTTAAGCTAGCACCCAATTTCACATATAAATATTAAAATAGAATATTACTTTAGGAACCGGTATTCAGCAACATATGAGAGAAGATTATACCACCATAAGTTCAATTATATCAGGAATTCAAGGATGGTTCAATTTTAATTACTTAGACTTTAGTATTTAATAAAATTAGCTATCAAGAGATAAAATAAGACATTTTCTTTTACTGATTGTGAAAGATATTCTATAATGATATTTAATAAACTTTAACAGGAATATTGCATAAAAATTCTTTATCACATTTAGTAGAAATTGATGAATAGTTCTTTCTCTAAGCAAAAACTGGAATCTTGCCTAATAATAGACTATTAGATTTATAAATATAAGTTGACATAATTAGATATTAAAAAGAGTTATAAAAATATGGTTACATGCAGATGGTATGATTATGTATTTGGGAGCTCAATAAAATTAAATAGAAATTATTAAGAGAAATAACAAATAATTACATATTAGATTATAAAATCAATAGTAAAAATTAATATTTTCTTGAAAGATCTAAAATTAGAAGATAGAAGAAAAAAATCTTATTACAATGATCTTAATATTTATAAAATACCTAGGAAAAAATTGATAAAAATATGAGACCTATAGGAAAGAAAAAATATCTACTGAGAGATACCAATGATTTGTTATTTTTACAAGATTAAATTTTTGTATCCCAGAAGAGGAGGTTAGGAAAATTTAGTCCTGTAAGAATATTATCTCTAAATTAAAGTATAAATGTAACTTAATGCACATTTTAAAATGCTAATATTAATTTGCTTAGAAAAAATGACATTAGTATATGTTCATACAGAAGAATAAGATGGAAGAATAGTCATTTCTGAAAAAGAGCAAGAAGTCATCTTGTTATGCATTTTAAGTCATTTAATTAAATTTTTGATATAGCTGTCTATACATCTAGTCCATATGATTTTTAATCCTTCCTGATCAGTGAAAATGGTAGTTGCATATAACTCAACATATGTAGTCACTCTTTCAAATAAATGAAAAAAATATGTTAATTCACACACACACACAAAGACACTTACATGCATTAAAACCAACAAAACCTTATTTATAATTAATGTAAACCATGTGAAACTATAAATAATGTTGTCTTATATGGACAAAGGAAGGTTAGTATAGACGCACATTATTTCAGTGAGCTTTTCCCCACTGTGACCAAAAGACTCGACAAGAACAATTTCAAGGAGGAAAAGTTCATTTTGGGGCTCACAATTTCAGAGGTCTCAGTCTGTAGAGGGTCTACTCTGTTGCTCTGGGCCTGAGGTGTAGCAGAACATCATGGCAGAATAGTGTGCTGAAGGAAAGTAGCTCAGGATATGGACCCAGGAAGCAGTGAGAGAAAAGAGAACTCTGCTCAAGAAGGACAAAATATATACCCCAAAGACACTCTCCAATGACTCAATTCCTCATCCATACCCCACCTGCCTATAGTTACCATCCAGTTAATCCTTGTCTGGGGATCAATGTATTGATTAGATTAAAACCCTCACAACCCAATCATTTCACCTCTAAGCTTTTTTGCATTATCTCATATATGAGATTTTGGGGGACACCTCATATCTAAACCATAACATACATCTTTTGACAACTATATGGGATAATAACATATATTATTTGGGATAGTTTTCATTTGTATCAAGAGTTGGAAAAGCTAAGGGCTGAGGTTGTGGCTTGGTGGCAGAGTGTTTGCTTAGCACGTGTGATACACTGGATCTGATCCTCAGTACCACATAAAAATAAATAAAATAAAAGTTAGAAAAAAGAGTTGGGAAAGCAATTCACTAATATATGTTAAAACATACACAAATTTTCTCCCTAAAAGTTTTCATTTGAAAAATGTATTTTACAGAACACGTAAGAAAAATTCTGTATAAGAATATTAACTGTTGCAATGCTTATAATAGCAAAAAGATTAAAAATCATGTAAATGTCAATGAATAGTAGATAGGATAAGTAAATTTTGAAATGTAGATATTATGGAATGAGACATGATCATTAAAAAGAATGGAATATATATATATATATACACACACACATATATATGCCTTTACATAAACATTTACAAATATATAATACATAAAATACATACATATACATGTCTTTACATGAATATTTACCATATATAATACATAAATGTATACATATATATTTACAAAAATATTCCTAAGAAATAGGTAAACAGAAAGAGCAAGAAATAACAGCTCGAGTGGTAGGCCCTCATTTGTGTTAAAAATGAAAAAAAGGATAAATGTGTGAAAACATTTACAAATGTAAAAATCATTATAAATGTGCAGTCTATCTCTGGAAGGCTGCGTTGAAAACAAGGCACAGTGGTTCTTCCTGGGAGAAAAGATGAGGAAACTGAGGATGTGGGGTGGGAAAGAGACTTTTCCCTTGATACCCCTGTCCTGTTTGAGTATGTATGATATTATTTAATAATATCGACACTTTTAAAATGAGTAAAAACAAAGAAAATGTTTGCCATAGAAAATTTTGGAGGGAATTTTTGTTTTACCTTGACTATTATAAAAGTCAAATATTTGTATAGAGACCTGTTTGTATTTCCACTGCAGAATAAAATGAGTTGACAAATAATTCCAGAATGTTAATGACTGTTCTCTAGCAGTAAGTGTGGGGAAGTGGGGGCACAACATCCCTGGTGAGCAATGGAAAAAAGATTAGATTTTTTTTTTCCCCTGGGGGAAAACACGATGGACACAATAGCCTCATTCCAAAACCCACGTACAAAGCTTGTGTCTCTCTATGGAAAAAGCATATGGGTAAGAAATCTGAGTGATGAGAAAGCCGTTTTCACATTTCCTTCTCACTCTCAATAGTAGCACCAGCAGGGTTGGAAAATAATGTTCGAGTCTGAAGGCACATACGGTAACTACAGAGACCTCCTTTGATACTTCTGAAGTCATTTTAAATGGGGCCATCCATTTTGTCTGAGTTGCACAACTCATCCAGAACCTACTACAGTCATCTATTGTTGCCCGCTGATCACCTGTTCCTCCCATGATCTTTGTGTTTGATCTTAGAGACATTAAGCAGCATGGAGAGCAAAAGCATCCTTGGGTACCCTGCCACCTGCCCTCGTCAATTGACTTGGTGGAGAGAGCCTTTTTATTTGCCATTTACCCACTGCCAGGGAGGGTGTGCTGGGGTGAGTGGTGTATGTCTGAAGAATTCAGCAGGGATTCAGCCTACAAAAAGATTACCGAGTTAAAACAGAAAACGGTAGTGCTTTTAAGCAAGGAAGTGATGTCAACCACCAGGTGATTCCCTTAAAAAATAGAGTTCCACTAAATAGTTTGAACAATTGCTTCACGGGATATCTTCGCTCTTTCCTTGAAGGGTCAACTTGGTCTGGGAGTTCTTCTCAATGGACTCAGCATGTAGCGCCAACAACTCCCTCGCTAATAAAGAGCTTTTTCTCTTTCTGTCATTCTCCCCCCCCCCCCCATTTGGACTGCAATAGTGAAGTAACTACCTTAGGAAAGGCAGTCTAAGCCAGGGCACTAGTTTCTGCCCACAGAGCTGAGGTCAACAGAGAAGGAGGTGATGCTGAAATAACAGATGGTTGGAGTTGGGCACATGCCTGGCAGTGGAAAACTTGACCATGCTCAGGGGACATGGGCAGTGGACTACAGGGGAGAGCAACATCAGCAGTTACTAGAGAGGCCTGGAAAATGCAAGCATGTCTAGCTCTCTCACAGCAGAGCCCAGCACTCCACAGCAAGGGCAAAGTCAGGTGTAAACTCCCAGACTTATGGGTGGGTGTTGTAATCTAACATTCCTAGGCCCTACTTTGTTCAGAAGATTCAAATGTAAATGAGGGAACTTGTGTGGAAAGGGGCCTCCTATCTTCTAGTTCCAAATCAAATGGAATAAACATAAATTTACTTGGAATAAAGTTTCAATTTGGAAAACAAATAGGAATTTATTCCAATAAAATCAAATTATTCTTTTAGTGATATCTGTTTGTTATATCTAGATAGATATTATTTGTTGCATTTTTTATTGCACAACTATTATGGTTCAGATCTGTAACATTTCCCAAAGGCTCATGTATTGAGAGGTTTGTCCCCAATGTAGCACTACTCACAGGTGGACATGAGTGGCTCAGGAGGGCTTTGATATCAGCAGTGGATTAATATTGATGGACTTGTAACCTGATGTTGTTATTGGGAGGTGGTGAAAAATGTAGGTAGTGGGCCCGCTGAGACATACTGTGGAAGGGTGTATTTTATCCCTGGTCCCTTCTCCCACCCCCTACCCCCCACCCCTCTCTGTTCCTCAGTTGTCATGGGCTGAGCTGCTTCCCTTCACTATGATCTCCCTTGCTTCCAGTCCAAAGTAATGGATGGCAAACTTTGAAACCATGAGCAAGAATAAATCTTTCTTCCTTTAGGTTGTTTATGTCAGTAATGTAAACGCTAGACAGTTTTTCAACTAATTGGAGGGACTGTGTGTTTTGGTTATGCCAATTGAATAAACTAACCAAGAAGTTCAGATGACCCATTTTGTAGTATATCCAAATGACACTGAGATTGTGGTCCAGGTTTTGTCTGAGACTCTGCATTAGGTTCTCATAATGTATAGGAAGATAGAGAGAGGAACTGAATTCTAGAAGTCTGGAGAAGGGATCAAAGAAGTTTTATGTAAGAATTTTAAGAATAGAGATAATGAGGGCAATTCTCCCTCACTCATGGCTTAGATACATTATAAATATGTTAAGTGTAGACCTTTATCTGCCTTCTCATGTGACTGACATCCTAGCTGATATCTCTTAAGTGCTTCATTAGGAAGCATTCAATCTTAGTACCTCAATTTTGGGGAAATCATATAAAATTTCTTGCACTCTAAATTCAAATATCCTATCCAAAAAATTCCTTTATGGATTTTTTAGTAAAATATTCAGTAGTGATTTTCAAATATTACAACTTCCATGCTGGAATGTCTTGTATGGAGAAATAGTTGTCTTGTTTTACATAGAGATAGATAAAGATATAAATGTGTATGTGTGTGTGTGTGTGTGTGTGTGTATAAAAGTGTGTGTGTTGTGTGTGTGTATATAATATGTATAAAATGGATACAGATATAAAATATCTATCTATAAATATATCTTAGAAGAGACCATTGAAAAGAGAAATAGCTAGTTTAAAATACTGACAAAATCTCTTTTCCTAGAGTCCTTCCCCTCATAGATGGTCTGTAATCCTGTTTCACCTGCCATTCCTCCTCCCTGTCCTACTCTGGTTCCAGCATAGACAGAAATTCTTTTCTTGATCTGTCAAGCAGAGCTGTGGTTTCATGGGACTTCTGATAATAATTCTATCAAGAAAGAAAACAAGAAATAAGTCCAGTGAAAATTCAAAAGCATCTCTTTCCAGCAGGCACTCTTCTGCCCCTTAGTGCACCAGTCTGTTGGCTCTTTCCTTTCGAGATTCTTTTCTGGAGATTGCCTCTCCTGGTTATTTATGTGTAGTTGTCTCTTAACCGCTACCACAAGGGAGCAGGAGTTTAGTGTCTTGTTTCTGCATGCAGCTGCCTAACAGAGATCTTCAGCCTAGTCCTGACCCCCGAGTTCCAGTAGACCTAATATCTTCATTAGGAGGCCAGTTGACCTTAAAAGGTGTGTTTCTTCCTCCCCACACTGCAATCTTCCCTTCAGTATTAGATTACTGTGGCAATGTCCCAGAGCCGGCCTCCTCCTGTTCCTTCACTGCCCACCTCTCTCCCCTCACCCACAGCGAGGAATGGATGCCAGCTCACATTTGCATGCTCTCTGCCAAGTCCTGGGGAGTCCACTTCAGAAGCTGATTGTGAACTCGCCTCTTAGCAAGTTCTCTGCTTCACTCTCTTTCGAATGGATTTCTGAATTTGTTTCTTAACTGGTATTCACATTCTCATTCTTATGCCTCTACAACTCACACTCCAACTGAGAAGAAAAATCTTCAATTAAAAAGTAGGTCATGACATTTTTTTCCCCTTTGGACTTCTTATTTTAAAATAATGTTAGATTTATAGAAGAGTGCAAAGATAGTACAGAGAGTTACCATAAGCCCTTCCCTGGGTTTCTTCTAAGGTTAGCATCTTACATAACTGTGGCACAATTAGTAACACTAAGAAATTAACAGTGGTGCAGTTCTATTGGCTGAACTAAGGACGTTTCTTGAATTTCTCTAGGTTTTTCCACTAATGTCAGTTTTCTGTTTCAAAATTCCATACTGATAGCAGTTTTTTTCTGCTTAAACGCTTACAAAGATTTCCCACTGTTCTTAGAATAAAACCCAGATTTCTAATCCTGTTCTATGAAGCACCACACGCTTCCCGCTCAGTCTATCTTTGCAACCCCATTCTTCTAAGTTCTGCCCTTTGCTATACTTAACACTACTGGTCATCTTTCAGTTTCTTGAACATGCCTGGCTCTTTCTCAGCTCAAGACCTCCGTGTGTCTGTCCCCTCTGCACGGAGGCTCTTGTTTTGCATCTTTGAGCAGCCAGCTCCTTCTTTTTTTGGTCAGCTGAAATATGTCTGTCACCAACAGCTCTTAAGGCACAGGTCTCCCTTGCCATTCTACCTCCTTGCTTCTCACCCAGCAATTATTTTACACTTTGCAATTCTTTTCCTCATTTGTCATTTTACTTTATTTTTATGTGTCTCACTAAAATATAAAGCTACAGGAGGGAAGAGATCATATAGGTGTTAGTTTTCTATTGCTGCCATAAAAGGTTGCCATAGTGTTGCAGATTTATCTCACAGTTCTGAGTGTCAAAAAATCCAGCAGCTTCAGCTGGTTTCTCTGCTCTAAGGTTTTTCTTTTTCCTTTTTCTTTTTCTTTATTTTATTTTTTTTGTGGTACTGAGGATTATACCCAGGGCTATGCGCATGCTTGGCTTGTTGTACCACCACATGCTCTGAGTCTCACAAGCTAAAATCAAGGTACTGACAGGGCAGTGTTCCTTTCTGGAGGCAGTGAGAAAGAACCTGGCTCCAATTCATTCAGGTTATGGGTAGAATTCAGTTTCATGTTTTTTGTAGGATTGAGTTTCTTTTACTTGCTAGTTGCTGGTTAGGGTTGTCTTTAACTTCTGAAGGCTACCTGCATTCCTTGGTTTGTGACTGCCTCCATCCTCAAAGCAAGCAACAGTGGGCTGAGTCCCTCTTGTGCCTCAAATCTCTTCCACTGATTTTTCTACCTTATTTCTATGGCTTCATTCAGGGAAGGGTCTCTGTTGTTAAGGGTTCATGTGATTAGATTGGGCCTACCTGGTCCATGGACTGTACTGTGTCCCTCTCCCCCTAAATTTGTATGTTGAAGTCCCAATGTAATTATATTCAAAAGATAGGGATTTTAAGGAGGCTATTAAAATTAAGGGAGGTCATAAGAATAGGTTCCTTACCTTATGGAACTGGTATATTTTTAAGAAAAAGAGATACCAGATTTGTAAAACTGTTTGCTATGCAATATAATAGTCACAATGGATTAGGGCATAGACATCTTTGGGGGACATTATTTGGTCTACTGTATTATTTTTGACTGCTGTATCACTCAGGCATAGCTCAGGAAAGCACTAAATAAATAAGTAATCATTTAATGTTTTTATGCAACTTTCTTGAAAATTGCTCAAGGAAGGTTGCTGGTTTAATCCCGGACACAACAAAATACCCAGCTTCCTTCTTGTATTGATGTCTGATGTTGCATCATCATCCGGTGTGTTGCTGAGTCCCAGTCAGTGGACTCTTCACTTCTGTTTAGCAGAAAATCGAGACCTATTATAAAATGTTTTCAGTTTCTTGAGTTTGCAATTGTTAAAGTGTGAGTTTCATCCAATGCATTTTTACAACTTTCACTGTTTCTTATTGTGAGTGGCCACTAGAAGCAATAATATGTGCGTTACTGAAAATCTAGATGCTCCTTTTTTGTTTAATGCAGAGTCTTCCTGCTACCTAGCATCTCATTCTCTGTACCACCAAGTTTGTGAACTAGACTCTCAGCACTACACAGAAAAAAAAATCTAATATCCTGGTTAACTTCTGTTTGAAAAGAATTTTCCAGGCATTCTTTACCCTTAGATGACGCCTTTGGTCTTGGTCTTCGCATCTTCATTGTGACAGTGGAGGTCAAGTGTGAGGACTGAACATGTGAGATGTGTTCTGCCTGGCATCAAGTGTGCTCAACAAGACCTGTGGATGCCACCATTTCCTTGAACTGTGGCTTTCAACTTGCCCCATGTTTAACTGTGCACACGTACCTCAAGGGCAGTATGGTGACTCAGAAACAATAAGCATTTTGTAGTCAGCAAGTTTAAATTCAAATTTTGACTCTAAAGATTAATAGCTACATGTTCCTTAAAGTGCTTGAGCCTTAACTTCTTTGTGATAATGGCACTTCACTCATGATCTTTTCACCATAAAGATTAGTTCATGTAATTGCTGCTCAGTAAACTTAGAAATAATCCTGAGAGTAGAGGTTTCCTGCACATTTTGGAATCCCTAGAAGTGCCAAACATACAGACACTCACAGCCTTACATAAAGTTGGGATCAGCAAAGGTTATTGTTGGTTTGGTCCTGGGAAGACATTTTGTCATTGGTAAGAATCAGAGAAATTGGGTAGATAGAACAAGTAAAAGAATGAGAGGAACTTGCACAAACTGCTGGGTTCAGGCAGGGTGTGGTGGCACTTCTAGCAGCTCAGGAGACTGAGGCTGGAGGATGGTAAGTTCAAAGTCAGCCTCAGCAACTTAGTGAGGTTATAAGCAATTTAGTGAGACCCTGTCTCTAATAAAATATAAAAAAGGGCTGGGGATATGACTCAGTGGATAAGCTCTACTGGGTTCAATCCCCAAACTGCCCCCCTTCCAAAAAAAAAAAAAAATCCTGCAGGGTTCAGAGATCCAGAAGGTACTTTGGATGGATCTGCATATAACAATTTTTAATCAGTTTACTTCTTGCTGTGAGGAGGCAGACTCAAAAAAATTTTAATTGGTGTTCTCATCCATTCTTGGTATCCCTGTAGGATAGATGGACTTTAGAGAAAAGAGTGAAGTAGGATATGGAAAGTGTTGGACAAACAGAGATTTCTAACATGCTTTGCATTTTTTCGATACCTGTTCACACTCTTAACAATTTTCCTTCTGGCAGTGATCTGCTTTTCCAGCCCATCCAGGCTCATGTTGCTGACTTTAGTGAGGCAGCAGGAATCCCTGTGGCACTCTTGGCTCCCCACTAAAAGAAATCTACATGTTGAGATGCCATTGTTATCAGTGCACCTCACAAAGGTGCTACAGCATACCTGATTGCTGGTGCCCAGAGAAATTCCTCAGACAAGGATAAAGGCAGACTGGGTCCTCGGGAGCCCTGTTGAGTCTCAGTGGCCACCAGTGGAGAAAGTTACATGGGGCTGAGAGGGAACTAGCAAGTTAAAGATGTCTGTTTTTCTTCAAACAGGCTTCTGGTAATGTAGGAAGGCATTATGTGTTTTTGAATAATAAAGCCTGCTGAGGTTGAATCTGATGCCAAGCCAAGGGAGGGGACTGAATCTGTGCTTTCACAGAAAAGGAGCAGAAGCCCTGGCAGCTACAATGCACTAGCATGCACTCTTTTATTTTTATTTTTTAATTCACCTGTGTCTGTGCTGAAAAAAAAAAATCAAAGCTCTCTGCTGACAGATAAGTATGTTTAGAAGAACAGTAGCTTGCTAAAAATTTTGGCTGGGGAAAAAATAGAGAATATTTTTTGAGCATAAAAAGAAAGAAGATATGTAGATTCAGTTATTTTTCCTAGACAAAATCAGCTCTAAGAACTAAAAATGATTCCTACATAAGGATGTACATAGAAAAGAATTTGGAGGCTATGCAGTTTTGAAGACCAGGTGATTTGTTATTTTGGGGAAATGAAACACGAGTGAAAATAACACATAATAATCACTTCAGGGTTAAGGCACTGAAAAACCACTTCCAGGACACTCTCCTTCTCTATCTTGGTGAAACGATGAGGTCCTCCTAGCAAGCATGATTATTGGAAACATTTCCTTGCAAAGGTCTATGTGTTGGCAAGCAATGGTTTCGGTGGATGAGACCCCTGAATTGAAGCTTGTCTATGCTGTAGCAAAGCTTATTTTGTCCTGATGAATGCAGGATGCATGTTTTAACTTTAAGCATAATCACTAAAGGTATATAAATATATGGAATCATTTTGGGTAGATGTAAGTAAAATGTTTGAAGAAAAATAGAAAGAATGGGAGGAACTGCAAAAAAATCAGGTAAAATTGTAAGCTTGACACTATGGAAAATTCAAATGTGTATGCACCTAGAAATGACAATGTGGAAATAGATAAAGTATCCCTGTTAGGAAATAAAAGTTACGTAAAATGGAGCTCTAAAGATTTGTCTTTTGTTTATATGACACATATTCAAAATGTAAAGAGGTAGAAAATGGTAATTATAGAGAAAAGAAATCTGGTATTGCTATATTAATATCAGAAAACATCAATTTTTAAGGTAACAAGATTTATTGGAGGTATAAGTTCATTACATAATGATGATGTTTCATTCTACCATGGAGGTATACAGTAATAAACATGTAGACACCTAATAACATAGCAAAAAAAGAAAATATTAAAAAGTAAGACAATGTACTAGAATATCAGAAATTAAGAACAAATTATGATTTTTTTAAACATACCTCTCCCAGTAAAGTATACATCAGAGGAAAAAAGCGATACCAAGGACATAAAAGGACTGAACCATACAATAAACTTGATATCATAAGTATGTATAAAACTGTGCTAGTCAGGGTTCTCTAGAGGAACAGAATCAACAGGAAGTATGATTATAAAAAGAGAATTTATTAGATTGACTTACACGACCAGAAGCTGATAGTCCACAATGGTTGTCTGCAGCTGGAGAGCTGGAAGAACCAGTAGCTGCACAGTCAAGAGACATAAGTCCCAGAACAAGAAGGATCAACAGCGCTACCCTAGTCTGAGACCAAAGCTTCTGGAAACTCACTGGAGAATCACTGGCAGAGTCTGCTTTGCAAAAGTGAAGAAGCAAGAGTCTGATATTCTCAGAAGATCAAAGCAGCAATAAAAAAAAACCTGTTCAAGAAGAATGGAGCTTGCATCTGCATCTGTTTCCTTATTCTTCCAACTTTTATTCCATCCAAGTCACCATCCTATTGGGTGGTACTTCACAAGCTTAAGGAGGGTCTCCACTTCAGTTCACTATCCCACATGCCAATCATTCCTAGACACACCCTCACCAGCACACCCAGAAGCCTCTTAATCTTTGGCATCTCTAAATCCAATCAAACTGATAATTCAAATTAACCATTACAAAAACCTTGTGTAGATAAATCAGAGCACTTGTGGAGTGTTTCTGCAACTTTATTTCAGATGAGATATTAAAGAAAGTTTCCACTACCAGCAAAATATCAGTTTTGTACAGATCATACTTGCTGGACAAAATGAAGTTAACTTAAAATTTAAAAAGCTAAACAATTCCTCAAAAGTGATCTAAAAATTTAAAATCACATCTAAGTCCATGACTCAAAAAGGAATTCATAATAGAAAATGGAAAGTGAAACAGAATGATACTGTAAATAAAGTATTACAAAACTGATGTGCACAAATGCAGGTTTTCAAAGACCTATATACATGCTCATATTAAATACTGTTATTATTAATTTAGGAAAAAGGGAAGATTGACATGTAATTTTTAAAAGCATCCTAATAAAGAAGTTAGCAAAATAACAATAGAAGCAATACAAATAAGGTAGATAAAAAAGGATATAATACAAAATTATGCCAATTCAGACAGTTTTACTGGTGAGTTTTTCCAAACATTCAAGGATGAAATATTACCAGAGAACAGAAAAAGAAGGGGAGGTGGAGCTTCATAATTTCTTCTATAAGGTATCTATAACTTTTTTGTTAGAGCTTTATGGTTATACATAATAGTTGGGTTCATCCTGACAAACTCATACATGCATGGAAATTGATTTCAGTTCATGACCCCCCCCCTTTCCCTCTCATCCTCCCTCCTCTCTCCCATTGTCCTTCCTCTACTCCATTAGACGTCTTTTCACTCCTCTATTTATATTTGATTGGTTCTTTTTACTTATTCATAAAGGTGAAGTTCCCTGTGGTATATTTATATATGCACATAATTTGATTTTTAAAGAATTCATTCTGCATTAAGGCATTTATAATTTTGATTCCAGTCTAGGAAGTGACAGATTTAGAACAACAAGAAATTGAACCAATAATTCAATCTATATCAAGTTCAAATTATTTTATAAACCTAAATACAAACTCAAGCCAGAAATTTAGCAAGTATTTTAATTAACATTTGTATCAGATTCTGTGATCTATCTCCTAGAGACCCCAATCAAAACTAAGGCACTAGTAGAGCCATTAGGGAAAACAGTATGGAAGTTCCTAAATTATTTAAATATAGAATTACATATGACCTAGCAATCTCTCTCCTGCAAATAACATGCAAACAAGATGAAATCACCACCTTATAACGGTGTCTGCACTTCCAAGTTTATTGCAATTTTATTCGCTATAGACAGGATATAGAAACAACCTGAGCACCCATCCATAGAGGGAGGGATAAAGAAAATGTGGTATGGATTTACACATTGGAATGGTACTCGACCTTAGCACATAATATAGATGGACCTGGAGGATATTAAGTTAAGTGAAATAAGCCAAGTATCAAAAGCAAAAATATTGCATCATCTAATTTATATGTGGAATAAAGAGAAGAAAAAGAGCTCAAATGCAAAGAGAGAATGAAGGGGGGATTACCACAAGCCAGGTTGGAGGGAGAGGAAATGCGAGATGTAGGTCAAAGGATAAAATAGTAAAGCAGAGGGCTGGGAATGTGGCTCAGTGGTAGAGTGCCTGCCTAGTATTCAGAGGGCCCTTGGTTCAATCTCTAGTACTCCAGTATAAAAAACAACAACGACATCAACAAAAACCCAAACAAACACGAAAACCCAGATATATAGGATGAACAAGTCCAGAGAGCTAATGAACCGCATGAGGACTATAGTTGATGAAGGCATACTATATTCAGAACTGTGAGAAATGAATAGATTATGCCACAGGGGAGAAACTGGGTAACTGTATGAGATGACGGGTATGTTACTTTGATCCATTATACTAACTGTTTTACTCTATATGTATCTTATAATATCATATTGTATAACTTAAATACACACAATAAAATTTATTTTTAAAAAAGACTAAGCCACTATTTACCTGGTTGTTAGGATTGTTAGCTTTTTATGACTCACGCTGAATCCTTCTGGACAAGGCGAGGCGCTTCACTGGAGAGTTTACCCTCTCCTTCCTGGAGGCAGCTCAGACTCAATGACTGGCCAAGACTAGAGGACAAAAGCCCAGGCTTCTACTTCAACTGAAACGACTCTGAAGGGCCACCCCAGGTCCAGCTCCACAGATGTTGAAAAGTGAAAAGAGCCCAGAAAAACCACTCTGGACGCGGGAACTCATGCAAGAGATTTTATTAGGCAGACGAATAGTGTCTGCCTGAAAAGAGAGAGAGAGAGAGAGAAATAGTGTCTGCCTGACGGGGTCGGGGGAGGGAGAGAGAGAGAGAGAGAGAGAGAGAGAGAGAGAGAGACAGAGAGACAGAGACAGAGACAGTGGTGGGGGAGCTACTCTTAAATAGTTGAAGTTTCTGGGCTAATGACAATCGGGCCAATTGCTGAGTAGTCAAAATTCGAGGGCTAGGGATCAGGCCAATGGCTGACGAGCACGGGCTGGTGAGCCAGCCAACGGCTAGGATTGCGACTGATGCCAGGGGTGCTGTCATCCCTCCTTGTCTTCCCCAGCAGTCGTGCCCTGTGTCCGACAGCCCAGGAGGGAGTCCGGGAGGTTGAAAGGTGCGCTGGTCAGAGGCAGCCTGAGGCCAGAGGCAGCACCCAACTGCGGGGTAAACCTGGTCTGCTGCCTGCCGCAGGAGCCGACACCCGGTGGGTTCCCAAGAACAGAGCGCTGCACCGGCAGCTGCGGACTTGTCGCGTTGTGTCCACCCGCTTGGCAGCCAATCAAGTATTATAGATTTCAACTCTCAAGACAGAGTTATGAGTGATAAACATGCAGTTAGATGGTTACTTGGACGACTTGGAACTCAATGTATTTCTTAAGCAAAGTATCCTGTACACAAGCGTTCATTATGTAAAATGTTAACTCGTGTTTCTAAAATATTTAATAAAAAATGAATGCCTGTTAAAAACAAACTAATACCAAGAGCTTGTGCTTTGCAGTTATTCAGATCTGGAGATCTGGATATGTATTCCTCTCCTCACATCCTTGTCAAACCTTGTCTCTCTGGACCTCAATCTTTCTACCTGCAATACCAGAATAAAAACCTTGCTGTGTGCAGTGCCACATGTCTGTAATCCCAGTAACTCTGGAGGCTGAGGAGGGAGGATTGCAAGTAGGAGACCAGCCTGAGCAATTTAGTGAGACCCTGTCTCAAAATAAAAAAGGGCTATTGGTGTAGCTCAGTGGTAGAGCACCTCTGGGTTAAATCCCCAGTATCCTCCCTCCATCCTCTCCCACACATGCCTTGCTCTTTAAAGATGCTTGACATAATTTAAAAATAAAGTTTGTGGAGGAAAATAATGGAAGGCAGACGGAAGCCCTCAATTGGGAGGGGCTATTCCCTGCACCCTCTCTTTCCCCAGAGTATGGGCTAGAAATTTCTATTCTTGACTTGATTACCTAGTTAAGACAATGGGGACATTCTATGCTGAAAAATCTTAACCCTATCAGATACATTCTACTCCAATTTTCTACGGTAATTAAAACAAGGGTAACATAGGCTTTCAAATCTCTTTCACATCAATGGCATGGCTTCCTTCAAGCTGACAGAGATCTCTTTAGACCAGCTACTGTGGTTTTAAATCCTGTCCGAGCATAAGAATAACTTAGGTGCTTTAAAAGACTCTTGAATACTTGGACTGGGGTAGATCCCAGACATAGTTCTGTTTTTAAAACTTGACAGGTGATTGGAATTTGTTGCCAAATAAGGTTTGCTAGTCTAGAATTTCTGAAGTAACAATCCATCTGCATGCAGCTTTCCAGGTGCAATCCCTAGACCCAGAATCAAAATCTTAGAATCCAAAGACCAGAGGTGGAAATTGTAGTTTACTTACACGCTACTTCACTGACTCATACGTTTCCAGAGCCTGAGGACCACACTGCTTTTGCTAGACTGAAGCAGCCAGTTAATTTCAGAAGACAATGTGTTGAATCTTAAAAATCTTAAGTAAAATTTTCAGAGGGATCAGAATGAAATCCAGAATCATTTCATATGAGTCCCACCCATCAAATGCCAGGATGCATTGTGTTCTTTGGGAATTGGCATGGTTAGCTGCACTTCAGGCAAACCAAAGGGTGGTCCTCAGAGAATGTTTTCAGGGATCCTTTTGCTTGGTCACAGTAAAGGACTGTCTCCAATTGGCAGTTTGTTCTCTTATATGTCTTTTCAGGCAAATGTTTGACTTCACACTGAGCCTTTACTGTTGATCACAAAAAACAACCCTGCTTTGTCACTTGGCTACCTGAGTCTCTCTTCCTTTCAGAGAGTCTGTTACTTCCACATAGTGAGATTTCTGAAACACACACAACAGGAGCAATCACCTGTTCCTTGAGAGTTCTTGAACATATAAGCTTAAATAGTAAGACAAGACCCATCTTAGAAAATGACACACTCCAGCAGTAACCTTCGATCTAACAATAGAATCTTCAAGGACTTGTTACATATTCCAGCAATAAATGTCAGTCTAATGATAGAATTGTTGTACCTGCAACAGATGTTTGAATTTTATCTTCACAAGTCATGTAGGAAAACAGTTCTAACATTATTTCTATTTGGCAAATGAAGAGAATGAAATTCAGAGAGGTGAATCGATTTAAGTTCATTAGCTCAGAAATGTAGTTGTGCAGTTGAGACCTGAACACCAGTTCACAATGAAAGCAAACCCAGGGATCTTTCTCTTACAGCATACTATTCTATGAAATTTCATGAAGATTAGGTCCTGAGACCCACTTATTGATTTTCTTTGTATAGATCTTCAAGGACTAAATCTCCTTTCAAGAAGTATTTGCTCAAATGTAAATGTGTGTTTAGACAATGGGTATGAAATTAAAACTTTCAAAGCACACCCAAATTGAAGAGTAATTTTATTTGAAAAGTCCAGATTATATAAGCATTTAGGAAGGGGATGATAGGCAAAACTGTTAGCCAAATTTATTTCTACTTACATTTCTTTGGAACATAATTAGATTTTTAGATTTTACTTTTCAAGTCTCCTGAATTTATTTGTATGTGTGTGAGTTGCTTTGGCCAATTAAACCTACAAGAAAGTGTTGATGGCAAGTGTACAGTTCAACACATCTTGTTATCCTTCTGTGGTGGTAGGTGACAATGTTTGAGATGTACAGTGCTTCTGCTTCATTAGCCTGGGGCCGGGTGTGAGGAATTTGGAACAGAGTCCATAGCCAATCAATAGCAAACATACAGCATTAGTAGAAAAGACAGCTCTACTGTTACAAGTGTCTAAAGTTGTGGTGATTGGTATAACAGCATAACCGATCTTATCCTATCTACTACAGAAATTGGTTCCTAAAATTGAGTTCCATTTGACAACAACCACCAAAACCAACCAAACAAAAACCCACCAAAACCAATCATAACTGAATATAGACTACGATTTCCTGGTGGAGACTTGGCAGGTGGTAAAGAAACTGATATCAAAGGTGAAGGGGTGGTTGTCCACAATATTCAGGAGCAAATGCTCTGTATGCTTACCAATATTTGTTATTCTCTGATTTTTTTTTTTTTTACAGTAATCACTCTAGTATATGTGAGGTGGCATATCATTGTGGTTTTGATTTTCATTTCCCTAATTAACAGTGATGTTGAAACTCTTCATATGCTTATTGACTACTTGTATATATATTTTTATATTCAAGTCCTTCGGACATTTTTGATAGACTGATTTTTGGCTGTTGAATTGTAGGAGTTCTTTTTCATTCTAGATATTAATCCTTGTTAAATGAATAATTTGTGAATTTTTTAAAAAAAAATTTAACTGCAGTTACAGGAGAAAGAAGCCAGACATCAGAGTGTTAGTACTGAGCTATTGCATGAAAAAGAGGAGCTCCAGAAATAATTGGCCAGTGTGAAAAAAAGAAATAAAAAGGTTATAGAAAGAGTTATAAAATTCAGGGATTTGTGGGCTTAAAAGAAACGATTGCTTTTTAACTCCAACAACTGAAACATAAAACCCAAAAGGCCTTTGAAAAACAAGGATTGGTTAGGACTCAATTCTACTACAAGGATGAAATCAAGAGTATGATTGGATTAAAATATCTTAAAGCAATGTTGTTGCACCAGCAAATACCTCAGTTGGACAAAATGGCTCAGAGAAGAGACAAGAATGATTTATCCACTGAATCCTCTTGAAGTTACGGTACCCACAAACAAGAATGCAAGGGTAAAAGTCATGGAATTGAGCAAGTAAACACACACACACATACACACACACACATACACACACACAAATATGTACATAATCTAGAAAGTATAATTGGAGAAAAGAACCTCAAACAGTACTGATTAAAATACGAATAAACAGTGTGGTGGTTAATTTTATGTGCCAACTTGATTGGGTCATGGAATGCCAAGATATTTGGTCAAACTTTATTCTGGGTCTAGTTATGAGGGGGTTTTGGATAATATTAACATTTGTAAACTGAAAGAAATATGTTACTATCCTCAGTGTAGATCCTCATTCAGTCAGTTGAAGGCTTGACTAGAACAGAAAGGAAGACTTTCCCTCACATTATAGGAAAATACTCCTGCCTAACTGCCTTCAGCCAGGATATTGGTGTTTTCATCTTTTCCTCCTTTTAGACTTGAACTGAGACATGGGTTTTCTCTGGGTCTGGAGCCTGCTGGCATTGGGGTTAGAATGATAACCTCAGCTCTCTGGGTCTCCAGCATGCCAAATGCGGATTTTGGAACTTCTCAGCCTCTAGATATTATGTGAAACAATTCCTTTACTAAATCAATTTTTTTATCTATATATACATCCTTATCGGTTATGTTTCTCTTAGATCCCTGACTAAATATGAGTTATACAACCAAAGAAACTTTCAGTGCATTCTAAATTATCTATGATCACACAAATACATTCTCCCTATCATAAAGGGATTCAGACCTCAAACCTCATGTGCTCACAATATCAAGCTATCTGTGTGACACTCTTTGGGTGAAATGTGGAGTCTTCACCTCAGATCCAGATGCAGTCCTTTTTAATCTGGAGATTATGAAATAAAAACTTATCTGCCCCCTCCATACATCCAACATAACAGGAACAACAAAACAAAACAAAATTTAAAAAGTTGCTCTCCTTCGACCCTTGAACTTTCTGTGATCAGAAAATGATCTGAGAAAGCTACTCAGAGCCCAAGAAGATATAGTGCACATAGATAAAGCTAATAGTTGAAGAGATCTTTCCAGAAAATAGGACCAAAAGCCACAAAGAGCAAAGGCCTTGGAAGTCCCTTTCAAGGAATTGAACTGGTGCCTAAACAAAGAACATCTCCATTTCCAATGGAGGTGCTCCTTGCAAAAGTCTGCCCTGTGGGATTTCAGCAAATTTATAAACCTGTGCTTGTTGTTCAGCTCCTATCCTTCATTCTGAATAAGAGTGTTCATTGCAGGTTTTCTGCCCCTGTTATGCCTGTGTATGTTGAGTGTGTGGAGGAGCAAATGCCATTTTAGTTCCTAGATATCCAGATCAAGAGAAGCCGTATCTGGGCTTGAGGTAGAATCTCCAAGTTTCACCAAGAGAGTGAATACTTCTATCTTAGTACTTTGAGAAGATGTGATTCTGGGGCTATATCCCTTAGTGTAAGAGGAATGCATTGGTATGTGTATAAAGGATAGTGAACCAGATATTTGTTGTCTAGAAGGAGAGCCTATGAATAGTTATAATAGCTAATCAATAAATACTCATGGAAGGATAGCACATTCTCTGTTCCTCTGTCTGCTCCTACTCAAAATTAGGCATGGCCTTGAGAATTGATTTGCCTTACAAAATGAGAAAGGGAGTATGTATCCATTCTGAGAAGCCTCAAGAGTCAGTTTGTGGTTTGCCATATTATCTATCCTCTGTCTCAGCAATAGGAAGCATTAAAAATAGGGATTATTTCATCAGTCTGGGTCCTGGAGTAGGGAGACATGGAGCAGCTTTTCTTGTTGACCTACAATGGATAGGTCATATTTTAAGTCATGAAGATTTGTGGTTGTTGTCATTGCAGCATAACTCAGACTGTCCTGCCTGCTTCCCAGAAGGTGCATTCCAAATTAACTGTAGTCTAGAACCAGCTGCTTCAATATTTATAATACCTGCCTGGTACTGTAAGCCTCTTTTTTTTTTTTTTTTTTTTTTTTGCAATTCTTGAAGACAATTTTTAAAATTTCCAGAACTAAAATTCTGTTTGTCATCTATTTTCCTCTCTTTTGGCAGAACTACATGGAAGTTATATTTGGACCTTATAAAATTTGCAAACTAAAGACTCCTGGATTTGAGCCTTAATTTTATCATTTACCAGTTGTATGAGCTTTGGTGAATAGCTTATCCTCTCTCATCCTCAATTTACTTATCTATAAAAGAAGAAGGAGAAGAGGAAGAGGAGAAGGAAGAGGAAGAGAGGAAGAAGAAAAAGAAGTACCTCTCATACCTACTAAGAAATATTGTAAGAAAAACTAGTGAAGAAATAATATACATGAAAGCACTTTACAAAATGAGAAGCATTGGATTATTACTCTAATAATAATTTCCTTCCATATTCCTAAGTTATACAGATACATCAGAAATTCCCTGAGATTTCATCTTACGTCAGTCAGAATGACAATTATTAAGAATGCAAACAATAATAAAAGCTGGAGAGGATGTAGAGAAAAAGGAACGATTTCACATTGTTGGTGGGATTGTCAGTACAATCACTGTGGAAATCAGTATGGAGGTTCCTCAAAAGACTAGGAATGCAACCACCATATGACCCAGTCTCACCCCTTCTTCGTATTTACCCTGAAGAATTAAATGCATCTAACTACAGTGATACATGTTTATAGCAGCACATTTCACAATAACCAAGCTGTGGAACAAGCCTGGGTGTCTACCAATGAATGAATAAAGAAAATGTGAGTTTTATTCAGCCATAAAGAAAGATAAAATTATGTCATCTGCAAGAAAATGGATGGAACTTGAGATCATTATGTCAAGTGAAATATGCCAAACTTAGAAGGTCAACGGTGGTATGTTTTCTTTTATTCACCCTTAATCTTTTGAGTGAGAGACAAAAAGGGGAAAGAAAGGTGTGTAGGGAAATCTCATGAAAATTGAAGGGAGATCAGTAGAGTAGAGGGAAGAGACCAGAGGGAGGGAGGAGGAGAGGGAAGGGAAAATAGAGGAGAATGGTGTTGGCCAAATTATATTGCTATATTTTGTGCATATATGAATATGTAACAACAGATCCCACCATTATGTACAACTATAAACTGCCCATAAAGATGTGGAAAAAATAAATTGAAACAAAAGTCCTTACCTCAGTAAAAACAAGTTTATACTTGCTTTATTTTCAGTACATATAGAATTCCTACTGATTTTCACATGTTTGGAGAATACTCCATGGAATTTTCTTATAGATCAAGTTATATCCTTAAGTCTCAGCCAGTAAAGTCCCTCAATATATAAAAATATGATTTTCACTTATGTCATTTTCTTCAACTATTTTTATCTAAGCACCTTGCCAAATGCAAAAATGCATTAAAAATGCATTTTCCTTCTATATACTGATGACTTTATTTTTATCTCTGCTATAATGCCTAACTCAATGTACCTACATTATAACTGATTTTCTATCTTCTTCATTAAATTGTCAACTTGTTGAGAGATTATATCTATATATATTTTTGCATGTATTCAGATGCTTGTTCATAAAAAGTATTTGATTAATATTTTGGATTTAACAGGGTTAAATTAGCATATTTAAGTTAGTGTATTTAAACTTAAAACTTCATAATTTTATTATAATTTCTTTTATATATTATTTGTACCAAGCACACATTGGCACTACAAGTAAACGTTTATAAATGTAATGTGACCCTATAGTACCTCCTTAATGCCTTCCATGGTATAAATTCATGGACATCACAGGCTCTGAGATCATGGATAGCCATTCAGAACTTTGAGGATCAGTTTACTGATCTGTAGAACTGAAATGGCAGTACCCATTTTATTGCTCTGCCTATGTGGTGTTAGTTGAGTAATGGAAAGAATTTTTTTTTTTTTAATGACAATCACTCAAATTACATTCCTTTCCTGGATTCATGAAGATGACCTCACTTTTATAGCATTGATTTTCCCACCAGGTATGAACTAAATTTCATGCCTTTATTCCAATATATCTTAAATTGAAAAACTGAAGATTGAAAATGCAAAATAGCTCTGTCTTCTTAAGGAAAAGGCAGAGTTAGATCAAAATTCAACATTCTAAATACTCTATATTGTCCTTGTGGAAATAGACAATAAAATTAAAAAAAATTTCCCACTACAATGATAACCAATAGATATTTTACATAGGACATACAATGATATGTTTGGATATAAAAATGTATATGTTGATCTAAGTGAAACTATTTATGGGAAAATGCAATATAAATGCTTTTAAAAGAGTGTAATTATATTTCTGTTGCTTAAGAATGTGGCCAGTCTGTAAATATATCTTTATTTATTTTGTTTTGCTAATATTAAAAAATATAATGATTCAACCATTTGATGAGGAGATTTCTTTTTTAATGACTTTGCCAATATCTCCTCAGTTATATTTGATAAATAAAACAACAAAGTAATTTATTCAATCTTTGATGATATTTCAAAAACTATCAAATCACCCCTTTTTTTAACAAATATTAGAATTTATTTATTGAATAATATACAAGTACAATTAATTTTACAATTAAACATGGAGGTCGGTTAATTGTTTCCATTGTTCACAAAACTGTTGAACTCTCCCTTAATTTTATCAAAAACTAAATTAACTACTCACACCCATGCAAAATGAATTTGGTTAATAAATTTGTATACCATTTATTTTGAAATATTCTTTATATGTACAGTTCAAAAAGCAAAAATTAAAACCTGATCAGTATTGGACATTTTATTATACATAAGATGTCACTTATTTGCCAGTGCTTTTAAAAGTATATTTTTTCAATCATTAAATCTACATCTTTTACTTATTTTTGATTTTTCTATTCCCTAAAGAAAGACCAGAATATAAAGAAAAAAAAAAAAAAAACTGCCTCTTTAAGAACATTTGGTTGGAAGCCAGCCTTCTAAGTTATCTCTGCCTAAATAGTTATTTTACTTCCGCTAAAATGTGAACATATGGAATGTGGTTTCAATAACTCCACTGTCTTGCCATCTATTGGTCTGCTTCTATGGAAGGATTATTCTCCTCATTTTTATATCCGGTTCATGACTTCTTAACATCACAGTTTGTTCAACTTTATTTTCAAGATTAAATATTTTGTCTTCATTTTCTGAGATTCTGTCTGCCATGAGATCTATTCTGTTTGTTATGCTTCCTATTGAGTTTTTAATTTGGTTTATCGTTTTTTTCATTTCAAGTATTTCTGTTTGTTTGTTTGGTTTTTTTTTTTTCAGAATCTCTTTCTCTTTATTGAAGTGTTCTTTTGCTTCCTGCATTTGCTCTTTTAACTGTTTACTGGAATTGTCATGCATTGCCTGCATTTGCTCTCTTATCTTGTCTTTTGCTTCACGAATCATTCTAAGTATGCAGATTCTAAACTCTTTTTCTGCCATTTCTACTGCCATGCTGTCATTGGATTCTAACACAATAGCATCTTGGTTTGTTAGGGACACCTTCTCCCCCTGTTTTTTCATATTGTTTGTATATATTCCCCTCTAGCAGTGAAGATCAGAGATACTGAAGTTCCTCCCTTGCAGTCTTATTATGACCCTGCAGTTTTCCACTACCTTTCCTTTGAAGGGGAGATCAATACTAGTAGCACCCAATACAGAGTGAACCAGATAGCCACTATAAAGACTTTAACATTACTGTAATGAACAGGATCAGTTTGATAACTATTTACAGTATTTCTAGCTGTGAACAAGAGGATGGGGAAAGAGTGTAGGATGTAAGTGAGTAAATAGAGGTACCTGTCAAAGGGCCTCCAGTCACCTGTAGGTGTCCCAGGAAGGGAGCCACCCCTCCAATGATGGTGCCCACACCCTCAGGAATAATTCAAAATGCCTGTACCAGCCTCCAAAGAAGCTGGGGAGCCCCAGAAGGGTGTGCTGAGTCAGCATGGAGGCAGGTACAGTGTCCCTCAGCAGGAGGGAGACAGGTGGGCAGGCTCAGTTACTGGCCTCCGTCCTTGGTGTGGGGGTGGACTGGAGGACTCAGCACCTAAATCACCACTTTTTAATGAATATTCTATATACCTTATATGCCCCATGCTGAGTTGTTTGTTGCTATGTCAAACAATAAAAGTGTACCTCTTCTAAGGAAGAAATTGTTTTTTGTGGTTATTCCTGACTGGTGGTTTAAGTCAACTTGATTTAAATCAAAATCACCTGCCACGTATCCTTAACACTAAGAATAAAATATTGTATAGTGTATAGAATGATGTTGATTAAAATTACTTTTGTTCTTTGTCTCAAACTTCTCTGAAAACTTGCCAACCTCTGTTCATTACTGGGTGCAATACAATTTCACTTCCTTAGGATCTTCAGATAGTGGAGTTTGTTTCTTTAACTCATATTTCTAAAAAAGTCAACTCACATCTTTATGCCCTACACCTTTATTTCTCATGACCATTCTCTTTTGGCTGGGACTCTTTATAATTACATTGCATCCTAGCATTCTTCAAGTATAGAAAATGCATCAGCACTGAGATAGTTGAGTATGTTCTTGATTACTCAAGGTCAACCTTGAATGCTCACTTTCCAGCTCCACAGAATTACAATGCAGGAACCATCAAGGTATGAGGTACCGGCAGGCTTTATTAAGCTATACGCAGGTCGGCATGCAAATAACCTCAAATTTGTAAGTGCTCTCAAATTGCTGAGAGTTTGTATTTCTTTTACTAGATTCATTGACCCTTATGCTGCTGTCAGCAATTCTATCTATATTTTGTCAGTTCATCCACATTTTAGTCGAAGTTAAAAGTCAGGATGTTTACTATGAAGAAAAGTAGTGAAGATCTAAGTGATAATACACTGAAAACATTTTTTCTTGAAAATTCCAACTCACTACTTATTTACCAGATTGTGGAAGAGGGAGAGTGTGATGTTATTGCATTTATTTAGAATGAACTTTTTACAAAAAACCCTGTTGTTCTTATTGGAGTTGGTTAACTTTTGTCTTTTTAAAAAATATTGTGAAATATTATATATTGCATAAAATTTGTCCTTCCAACCATTGTTAAGTGTATGATTCAGTGGCATGAAGTCACTCACATTTGTTATCATCATCACTGTTAGTCTCTAGATTTTCTTTTTTTATTATCCCACACTGAAACTCTGTACCAATTAAACATCAATACATTCTCATTCTTTCTTTTTCCCAGCCTCTGATAATCACTATTCTGGGTTTTAGTTGACTATTCTAGGTATCTTGGATAAATGAAAGCAAAATGTTTATTTCACTTTGCATAATATTTTCAAGGTTTATTTGTACTGTAGCCTGTATCAGAATTTCATTTTAAGGCTAAGTAATATAATAGTGTATGTATATACAACATTTTATTTATTCATTCATCTGTTAATGGATATTGGGTTACTTCCATCTTTTGACTATTGGGAATAGTGTTGTTATGAACATTGCTGTACAAATATCTGAGTCCCTTTCAATTCTTCTTGCATTCAGAAATAAATTTGCTGAATCATAGTGTGATTCCATGTTTAATTTCCTGAGGAACCATCAACTATCATACTGTTCTCCAAGGCTATTAAATCATTTTACATTCTCACCAATAATGCACAAGGGTTCTAATTTCTCTACATCCTTGCCACCTTTTGTTATATACTGGGCTTTAATTTTTTTTTTTTTTTTTTTTTTTTTGTGGTACTGGGGATTGAACCCCTTGTGCATGGGAGGCAAGCACTCTACCCACTGAGCTATATCCCCAGCCCTGGGTTTTAATTTTTAATAGTAGCCATTCCTAATGAATATCGTATTAGTTTGTTTTCTTCTAACAGAATACCTGAGGCTGGTACTTTATAAAGAAAAGAGGTTTGTTTAGCTCATAGTTTTAGTGGCCCAAGGGCATGGCACCAGCTTCTACTCAGTTCTCAGTTCCAGTGAGAGGCCCCTGGTTTTATCACATCACAACTGATGGAATTATGGTAGGAGTGTGTACAAGAAGGAAGGAGAGAACATGTGAGGCAGAAAGCCAGATAATGGGAAGGAACAGTGTTGCTTTTTTTTATAACTTGCTCTCATCAGGACTAATCCACTCTAAGGCCCTTTTAGGACAGTTCAAGGATAGTGCCTTCAATGTCCTAACTACTTCCTACTATGCTCCACCTCTTAAAGGTTCCACTGCCTCTTAATAACCCCACACTGGGAACCAAGTTTCCAAGGCAAGAAACATTGGGGTATACTCTCAAACCATATCCAAACAATAGCAGATGTGAGTGGTTGTTTATGGTGACTTTTGGGTAATATACTTTTAAATGTTAATTGACTAGGCTAAGAGGAGAATACAGCATTCGAAATATGTTGAATTAAGTTCACCCATTTCTGGTTAAATTTTCCATACACAAAATTAAACTGAGAAGTATTAATTAGTGAAATAAACACTGTACCATTTGCTTTGTGTTGAGCACCATATAAGGTTTAAGATAAATTGGGTTACTTATGCCTGTGCCAATTACAAATTTCCACTCTGGTTGAGAGATTGAAGCCAATGGCTTGTGGGTTTTTAAACAACTGCTGTGACAATCAACTAGGGAGTAGGAATATTATTCTATGTTTCATTCTTCATTTCAGGGCTTTCAGGTTACCCTGACTTGTCCTATAACATTTGCTCAAGTTTTTGTTTTTTAGGATAAAATAGTGATAATTATCTCTGAAAGACAAGTATGTAGAATCAAATTGTGTATCAGCTCCCTGATGGCTGTACCTGGCCCACAGACAGCCTCTGGGCTCAGGATGTTTGACCACAGTATTTTGTGTGGGTAAACTCTTCAGATCTGAAGACACTTCAGATGTAGCATCCTAAATGATTTCCTTCCCTGCTTGCCTTTCCTTCTTCCTTAATGGTTTGTGCTTCAGTGATAATAAGGATGGTTCAGTGAGAATAATCTAGCCTGGCATATGGCCTGACTTCACTTACTAATCATTGAACCCTCCCTCTGAGGCTGGGTATCCCTGTAGCATCCTTCTCCAGACCCACTCTGAGAAGCCATTAACAATTATTTCTATTTTTGTCCTCAAGCAAGCATCTGCCAGTTCTGGATCAATACAACTATCTCACATTGCAGATAAAGAAACTGAGGTTCTGAAAGACAATCTTACTACCAGTGCTGTAAGAACTCAGGTTGAGTTGGCACACTTGGCTAAAATTCAAGACTGCCTGAATTCAGTGATCATCCTACTTACCACAGGAAATTTCAGAAGGAGATGGAATTTACCTTTATTCTTTACACAAGGTTAAAAGGAAGAAAAAAAGACATGCTTATATGATTTCTTTTTTCCTCTGTATGCCCAATGTCTTTACCAGAAAACTAAAAGTTAGAACAAAAGTTATGACTTTAAATTCATCATTTACATTTTTTCTGACTTAATCTTTGTCTAGCAAAAGTTTATTCTAAGATGTTCCTACTAACACTATGTTTTTAAGATTCATTGTTTTCCCATGTATTTTTTTAATTTAAGCCAACAAATTAAGAAAATACATATACCTGATCTTCCATAATTCAAAATACTACAGTCTGGTCATGTCTACTGATCTCCAAATATTTATCTTTTTGGCAATCTTTCTTTTCCTAGCAATTCAGGGCCAAGTTTAAATTTGGCAGGCAACCAAACAAAACCTCCCATGTGACTTTGATCCCTGAATGAGAGGCTTTAAAAGGCTCATGTTTTATTAGAGTATGTGATTAAAACATGAAGGCAAGTGGTGAATTCGTGGCCAGGGAGATCATGTAAATATATGGTCCACTCTCAAGAGAGGACTGATTTGGGGTCTATTAAAATGAACTTATGCTGGGCCATAATGTAGGGTAGATGTGCTCTGAGCCGTGACACTGAGCAGTGCAGCATGCATTGCAACAGTGCACACGTGGGGGGCAATCACTGACAGATTCATGCACCAGACCATCACTGAGAGAGACTGCTCCCACCCATAGAGCTAACTCCAACCCTGCCTTTATTAAACAGCAGAATGTTGGTCTGTACCTTACAGACAGCTCTGGTCCCCAAGATGGGTACCTTTTCCTTTTCTCTCTACTCCCATTGTGCCTTGCATCTTTGCCATAACATTGATTATGCTTGAACATAAATGTTTACTTCCTTGTATATCATCCTGGGAGATTATAAGTCCCTTAAGAACAGGAACTTTTGTCATGTATTTCTCTATCTCTAGTGCCTAACATAAAAAAGGTGCTCAATAAATATTTGTTGAATGAGTGAGAATCAATTTTGGACAAAAATCCACAAAGCATTCACTTTTTCAGTCTTTTGCCTGAGCGTATCTACCATGGGACTTTGCAACTACTTTCGAGCCACCTCTGAACCTACTATGCTATAAATGCCTCTATGGCCAGATCTGTGGGTGTTCATCCTTGTGCCCCTGGTGATTGCCTATTGTAGTGCCTTCTGTGCTTATGAAGGCATTATGACCTGCCTTCTCTTCAGCGTCATTCTGCATCATTTCTGACCTCTCACTCCACTTCAGGTGACACTAAGCATCTCCCAGGCTGCTCTCTTTTGCCTCTGTATATTTGCATATGCTGTTCCTTCATGCACCCCGCATATTCCTCTTCTTTATTCACCTAATTCCTAATTTTCCTTTAGGTCCAACTTAAACATCACACCTTTCATAAGTCACTTCTCTCCAGATGGGCCAGAAATTTCTATCCACATGCTTACGTAGCATGATACCTGATGTTTGTTCTCTCATCACCTTTATTCCTAATGATGTCTTTGTAACAGAACAGCATTATTTCTGAAATGTAAAGTCCATGGATCTTGCCTTCCAATGACTCTTCACCATTTACCACAGTGCCTGACAGGTACTAAGTACTTAATATACACTTTTGAAGAGACGTTATTCAGATTTTCCACAATCTGGGCACACATTCTCCATTCTGCCACATTTCCTACTGGTCCCCAATGCAATCTTTTTATTCCACATGGTTTACAGGTTAGTTCTGTCCATACAGTTCTGCCTAAAGGCATTTCCACTTCCTCCTAACTCTGTTATAACCTCTGGTAAGTTTTCCTCTACTTCACCAGCACCCATTTACTTCCTGACACCTACAAATCTATATCGTCACTTGCACCACTGAGGCGATTTCCTGAGGGATCCTCCTTGAGTTGCTTGTTGGATGTGACCTTGGCCTCCCAAACAGAAAATTTGCTTTCATAGGTTTCATTGCAGCGCTGGCTCTCCGCTGTGGTGCCTTTTTCAAAACCAGTTAGTTTAAGCTGAACAAGACCAGACTCAACAAACACAACCTGTGGTTATTTTGAATGTGTGAAGGAAAACACAGAGCATAAGAAACTTGTGAAAAGTAGTGATATTTCAAAAGAAGTGTCAAAATCGTCACAAGGGTAAAAAAAAGACTGCGGGATTTTTGGACTTCTTTGTCATTATTTTATGGTTTTATGTTCTTTCTTCTTTGTTTTCCTTCCTCTCCTTCCTTAGCTGTTTCATATCAACCTGTGTAACTAAGTACCCCAGCGGTGCCAGGCCTTTCTTTGTGTACAGTTCATTTGATAAATCTTTCATTTGCTGGTATTCCTTAGTTCCCAAGTCTGTGTCAAGTTCATAGTGTGATATTTTAAAATGGATGTGGAGCGATCAGGTAGACACCAGAGGAGGGAAGTAGGATGGTAGGGAGGGAGAATATCCCTCAAGGAAGTGAACGCAAAAAGGATATGGTCATTTGAATTATTTCTTCAAATATTATCTTAGAAGAAAAAGCTAGGACCGACATTTGGGAATAACACAAAGGCCTAATTTAAAGAAATCCTCTTAGTGAGACTAGAGAGCTCTGTGGCCCACAGAGGCCCAGATCAAGGCCATAGAATCTGGTGAAAGAACTCATGAGACTGAACCCAGCCAGGTGGGTTAGCTGACTTCTGTGGTCTCTTTCAATTCTGTGTCCTGTGGTTTGTTCATTATTAACAAATGATTGCTGAGAGACTACTTTTAAATTAAAAAAAAAAAAAAAAAGATTTAATGATTTATGATGTTTCTTCAAACCAGAAAACCTCTTTTGGACTCTTCAATACGTATACTAGGTTCCCAAACCACAAATATGTCATTAAGACACATCACAACTTTAGATGAAAGAGTAGTAAAATAATGACCTTTCAGGTACAATATTCAGGAAAATATGCCCGGGGAGCCCCTCTTTTTTCTTTACATCTGTGAAGAAAAGAGACTTCAGCTCCGGTTCTGCCCCTCATCCGATTCCATACATGCTCTGTCCATGGGAACTGAAATCGGGAGCTGCACTGTGATCCTGTCTCTGTTTCTCTATCTTTCATCTTCACATAGGTGTGTGACTGAAGGGAGGCAATTATGTGCCATCAAGCACTGCTGAAATATCAAAATATGGCTTTCCTTAAAAGTCCTTTTTCCTCTGTCAGGGTACAACTCACAGAACTGTTTGTTGAGGTATTGCTTCTCTACAAACTTTTCTCTTCACTCACCATTTTCTTTCAAACTCAGAGAAGAGCAATATGTTTTCAACCAGCTTCCCATAGATTTCTGCTGTTATCTGTCACTTCATACTCCAGATGAGAATGTTTGCTTCCAACATCTTTTTAAGATAAATATGCTGACTAAGCTCTACTTGTCCCCAAAATTGTTAATAATTCTTCCCTGCACCTTTTTCCCTCTACAGTAAATGGTGGTTGCTACCAGCGAAGCCCTATGCTGCTCACATGGTGAAAGCTACTCCTCCTCTGGAAGATTTTATTGTCCTTCGGCATGAAGACAGACCTTGGTTTATTGGTCCAAGGTGATTTGCAGCAAAATTGGGTCCGTGTAATTAAGCTCACGTTGGGGCTATCTGTCCTGCTGTCAGAGAATGGAGAAAAGTCCATGGTGCAGTTTTAACTTAGGGGATGCTGACTGAGCCCTGAGGGTAGCAGACAAGAGTCGCCTAGATCGTGGAAGTCATTTTTCCTCTGTGGGTCATTGTCACTCGCTCTGAAATCAAGCCTGATTCTGAAAAGAGCAAAAGTACATTGAATTTTGACAGAAAACAAAGCTATGAGATATTGTGTTCAAAGACCAACAGAAGCAGAGGAAACTTTACAGGGTTTACATTTTTCAGTCCTTCTAGACAGGAGGTTTGTGGAATGGTGATAAGAATTTGGGGTATGAATCGGTTTGCTTGAGTTCAATTTCTGCCTCTGTTTTTTGCCAGCTGGTGAATTTAGGCAAAGTTCCTAATCTAAATCTCATTTTATTTTTTCTGTAAAAGGAAAGGTATTAATAATATTACCTCATGGAAATGTTATAAGAATTGAATAAGTAATACAAATAAAAGGATTACAACTGTTAGACTCTGAATGTTTGTGTTCCCCTCATCCTTCAAAATTTTTGCATTCAAATTTAATCCCCACTGTGGCAGTGTTGGGAAGTGGGCTCTCGGAAGGTGAGTAGGTCATGAGGGTCTCTTTACAAAGAGAATCAATGTCCTTAAAAAGGAAACCCCAGAAACCTGTTTTGTCCCTCCCAACCATGTGAGGACAGAGCAAGAAAGCACCATTGTTGCACCAGGAAGCAGGTCCTCACCAGACACAGAATCTATTAGTACCTTGATCTTTATTTTTAAGTTTCCAGAACTCTGGCAGATAAATTTCACGCATTTAGAGACAACCCAATTTACAATATTTTGTTACAGCAGCACCAATGAACTAAGACAATATCCAACCCAGGTACATAGTAAATATTCAAGAAACTCTTATTCTAAATCTCATAATTTACCAAAGTTAACACTTGGATGTTGAAATGGTTACTCACCACCTCTGAAAAACCCATCTTTGACAAAAAGTTAGCTCTCTCAAAAATGTGCTTTGTTCATCTCTCCCCACGTAAAAACATCTTAATTTTTAAAAATTTCACTTTTGGTGTCTGTAGCATGTAAGTAAGGCTGAGTGTATCTGTTTACCTACTTGTAAGGTCTGGTAATAAGACTAAGAGAAGCAATAACAATACCCAAGGTGGTGCGGAAAGGAGTTTGTTGGATGAGAGAAAAGGAGGTGTTTTTGGTTTTTGTTTTTTTGTTTCTGTAAATGGGAAATGCTGAATAACATTCCATTGTGTATATATACACCACAGTTTCTTTATCCATTCATCTGTTGAAAGGCTTCTAGGTTGGTTCCACAATCTAGCTATTGTGAATTGAGCTGCAATAAATATTGACGTGGTTGTGTTACTGTATTATGCTAATTTTAAGTCCTTTGGGTATAAACTGAGGAGTGGGATAACTGGGTCAAAAAGTGGGTTCATTCCAAGTTTTCTGAGGATTCTCCACACTGCTTTCCAGAGTGGCTGCAACAATTTGCAACTTCACCAGCAATGTAAAAGTGTGCCTTTCCCCCACATCAACACCAGCATCTACCATTGTTTGTGTTCTTGATAATAGCCATTCTAATTGGAATAAGATGAATCTTAGAGTTGTTTTAATTTGCATTTCTCTAATTACTAGAGATGTTGAACACTTTTTCATATATTTATTAATCACCTGTATATCTTCTATAAAGAGTCTGTCCAGTTCCTTGGCCCATTTATTGATTGGGTTCTTTGTATTTTTGGTGTAAAATTTTGTAAGTTCTTTATAAATTTTGGAGATTAGTGCACTATCCGAAGTGCATGTGGCAAAGATTTTCTCCCACTCTGTAGGTCTACTTTTTCTTCTATTTGGTGAAGGGTCTCTGGTCTAATTCCTAAGTCCTTGATCCATTTTGAGTTGAGTTTTGCACAGGGTGAGATATTGAGGTTTAATTTCATTTTACTGCATATGAATTTCCAGTTTTCCCAGCACCACTTGTTGAACAGGTTATCTTTTCTCCATTGTATGTGTTTCACTCCAGATAAATGAATGGAATCGGAGAATATCATGCTAAGTGAAATAAGTCAATCCCATAAAAACCAAAGGCTGAATATTTTCCCTGAAAAGTGGATGATGATACATAATGGGGGTGGGGTGGCAGGGGCCAGAGAAGAATGGAGGAACTTTAGATTACATAAAGGGAAATGAGAGGGGGGAGGGGGCAAGGGTATGAAAAATGGTGGAATGAGACAGACATCACTACCCTATGTACATGTATGATTACACGAATGGTATGAATCTACAGCGTGCACAACCTTAGAAACAAAAAGTTGTACTCAATCTGTGTACAATGAATCAAAATGCAGTCTGTAAAAATAAAGAAAAAAATTTTTAAAAAGCTCTCAAACTAAATTCAAATCTGGAAAAAATAAAAAAAGGGAAATGCTTCTAGGAAAGCACTTACTGCTGTACAGATCAGAACAAAGTAGAGGTCTGATTGCACACCAACCACCCAAAAGCGATCTTGCATTTTATTTGGAAAATGTGTTGTCCTTGCTCACAGAAGTTTTATGTGTCCCATAGATTCAATACACCCGATTAGCACACCAGGAAGGTAAAGCAGAGTGGACTAGGGGTGGGCAGTGGTCTGTGCTGGGGTCCTGAGAGTGCACAGCACACCTTCCACTGCCATCCTCTCTCTGAGAGCTCTAGGACACATCAGCTGTTCCTCTCTGAATGCCAGGTTATTTTGGCTGAGCAGGATTTTGAAGAGCATCTATTCAAGTCTTCTTAATTTTTTAAAATGAGGACAGTAAGGTCCAGAAAGTTGCTGTGTTTTTAACATAAGACATTAATAATTGAGACAGGACCAGGACTCTGCCCTGTTGAATTTGACAGCAAGGCACTTTGATTTTAAGCTCTGATTGTATCCCTTAACTGCAGAGGCCTGGAGGGGCAAGGGTGGTGTGTATTAGATTCAAACCACTTAATCATTTTCATTATATTAAAACATTGATAACTTGTCCAGTGCCAGCCACTGACAGTGGAATTCTGTAACACTTTTAAGGGCCCATAGAGTGGCTAGAATAGTGGTTATTCACTCTTACTTTAAAATTTTCAATTAATACTGTATTATCATGATTATAAACCCGTGAAATAGTATTTTCATTATCTCTATCCCCGTGAATCTCAAAATCTAGTTGAGGAGACTAGATAACTGTATGTTTTTTCATAACACATGCCTGGGTGAAGAAGTTATCAGGATTTCAAAGACTGGATCCATATCTTATAAAACTGAATGGATCGTTTGTGTTCTGAGACTGTTGATTCCCTCTTTGTTCCTTTGTCTAATAAAATCAAACCTTGGTAACTTAGTATGGCATTTGGGTGTTTTTATTTTGTTGTTTATTTATTTACTTATTTATTTATTTATTTTTTATTTTTGTACCAGGGATTAAACCCAGAGAAGCTTAACCATGAACCACATCCCCAGTCCTTTTAAATTTTTTAAAATTTTGAAACAGGGTTTCACTTAAGTTGCTTAGGGTCTGGCTAAGTTGCTGAGTCTGATTTTGAAATTGTGATCCTTCTGCCTCAACTTCCGAAGCTGCTGGGATTGTAGGTGTGTGCCACTCTGCCTGGCCATTTGGGATGCTTTATTACACGGACTTTGTCTATTTTTTAGTTGTCTTTCCTGCTCTAATCTTCCATTCCAGTAGTCATCCTCTATCCAAAAGGAAAGGTAATTTTGTTGAGTGAGCAGTTGTAATATTGCTTTTAGGCAAAGTTCCTAGTTTTAATGGGGAATGGTGGCTGGTGAGTTGCTCATCAGAGTTAATAGTCATGTTTAAGGGTAGTTGAAAAAAGTTGGAAAAATGTCCATCCTTCATTTGATATTAAAGAAACCACCCAAGAGAATCCTTGTTTTCACTGTATGTTTTTGGCATTTGCCTCTTATTTTCAGATCTAGAGGTATATCCCTAAACTCTTTTTATTTTAAAACCTCCTTGAACAAAAGCCAGTAACATTGGAAGATGGCATAAAAGGAAGACACTGTGTAAAAATGCTTCTTGCACATTATGTTTTAAATTTCATGGCAAGCTAGGCAGCAGGTATCAGTGTTTCCATTTTACAAATGAAAAAAGTCAAGTCTCAGAACTGCTAAGAAATTTGACTGTTTTCTTGCATAGAAATTGAAGTCCCAAGTCTCCATGATACATCTGCACTGTGCCCATCACATCAGGCTGCCTAACTCTGTACCCTCATGCATACTTGACAACAAAACATATTAGGCTCTCTTTACAGCTTTGTGGAATACATGGAGAGGGCAAGATGTTGCACAACCTAATTCACATGTCTGTGGTAGACCTCTGTTAGTAACATTTTGTGGCTGTAGACAAGTCACTTGCCTCTTGAGCTCTTATTTTGTAACCTGTCAAGTGGGACCTCAGACTGCCTATTCTAGTGTGAAGTTCTTTGAGGATAAAATTGGAGCATGGATGTGAAATATCTGTGATTGAATACTTCTATTGCAATGAAGGCAATAAATGTTGTTGTTGGAGTGAGATTACTAGGATCTGCTAGTTGTGGAAAGCAGCTTGGATTGTCAGTGTTTGAAACTGACTTATGCCCAGGAGCCTGTGAGTATCTCCTGCCCCAAGAGGAGATGCTTCTTAACTTCTTGGCCAAGGCAGTAGATGCATCAGGAACATATTCTTTCTATGCTTCACATATGGTACATGGATAAGGAATTCCAGCAAAAAGATAATGATACAGACACATTTAATGCCATTATTACTTAAAACCTACATACACTGACACATACAGTGAAACGAGATTTCTTTGGGGAAGTGATTTGGGAGAAATGGGGAATATGGAGCACTTGTCTTCATTACTAGTTGACAGAGATGGGAAGAGCAGAGGCCTGTAATGACTGGACCACTCTTAGCACAGTTATGCCACCTCTGAACAGTTCCTTTCATGGTCAAGATAGATCAAGGCTGAATGTAGGAAAAGACAGAACAGGAATCATTGCTCTCTCCTAGCAATTTTCATTATATCATTCATCAACTCTTGCATTCAATAAAGATTTATGTTGCCAGGTCATGGTGACAGGTGCCAACTTAAGCACTAGAAATAAAATGTTGAAAAAACCAGTATATGAAAATTATATTACAGTAGGGTAAAGAGTCAGCAAAGCAAGTCAGAAAGCAGGTTTTAACAAAAGGATTTCATGTCTTGTTAAGTGCTTTAATGAAACCAAAACAGGAAAAAAAAAACCTTGATATTTTCCTATCACAGTTTTATTATCAGTGAAATGGGATTTATAATATCAAATCTGCAGATTCTCCTAAGGAACGTACCAAGTAGAATGCTTGGCACACAATGAGTGTTTAAACGATTAATTTTTTTAAAGTATTCTTTTCTTTTCTTTATGGTTTTCCTTCTTGCTCCCAGTTTTAGAATTTGGATGGAATCAAGTTAAAATTTGAAACAGAAGAGTTCTCAGAAGTGTGGTATTATAGTCTGAGTGAAGAAAAAAGTGATTGTGCCCATTTGACTCAATGTTCTGAGGGAGAGAGGTAGTTGCGTACACAATGAGCACCAAGTGCAAGTATAAGCGTGAGCTGAACTTCCCTTCCTTTATTGGAAGTGTCCATGAGGACCAAGTGGCAATAATGAAAACCAGTTCCCTGACTTTATCTCACAACTCCCCCAAATCAAGTCCTGTTGCTAATCACTCTATCAACTGTGATCACCATGGTGGCCCTCATTTACTGAGCACCTATTAGTATGTGCTAGGTCCTGTGCTTTACATAAGCCATCTTATTTAATTCCCAAAAATGCCCTAAAAGAGGTAGGCAATTCTCCCATTTTTTCCAATACATTTTTTAAATTAAAAACTTTATTTTTTAGAGCAGTTTTAGGCTTACAACAAAATTGAGAGGAAGGTATTTCTCTCATACTCCCATAAACCACTTGCCTCACACCTGCATAGTCCCTGTTGTCAACACACCCTTTCAGAGAATTATACTTGTCACAACAGGTGAACCTACATTGACACATCATAATCATTCAAAGTTCATAGTTTACATTAAAATTTATTCTTGCTGGTGTGCATACTATGTATTTGGACAAATACATGGAGACATGTGTTCCTTATCATAGCATCACGCAGAGTATTGTCACTGCACTAATAAACCACTGTCCCCCACCTATTCTTCCTTTCCATCCACCTTCTCTATGGATCTATGGTTTCACCTTCTCCTTTTTCACAGATGAATAACTCGAAAGAGAGTTTAATCTTAAACTCTTCACTTGCCCTTTCAAGGATGTGGCAAGGCACTACGCAAAGCTATCTCGGAATTACGATGATTTTGTTCCAACTCATCATCTTGCTCTGTGTTGTCACCTGGATTTAGCCCTCAATGCTTGCTCTCAAGATCAGTTTCCGGCGATCCAAGATGGCGGCCTAGAGGGAGACTGCACCCCCAGTCGCTCCAGAATCCTGGAGTTAAGAAGGGGAGGCATTGAGAGACTCGGACTGAAATAGAGCCACGGGTGAGTCTGCCCACTGGGTAAAGCTCAGTCCGGGTGGCAGGCCCAGATAGAGGTGGCTTATCGGAGCCGGGCAGGGCAGCTAGAGTCATTCACAGGCAGCCCTGCGCACTCCGGCGGTGGGCCCCGCCCACACAGCCAGCTTCTCCAGGTTCTCAGAACGGAACTGGCCCGCTAGTGAGAGCCTTTCTGACCAGAACAAGCTCCGAGTTCTGGAGCCCCTGCAGCGCAGCGTACTCCGGCAACGAACCAGCGGAGAGCCACGATCCGCAAACAGCCTCTGGGATTAGGGCAGGGCAGTCAGAGACCTCTTCAGGCGGCTCTGCCCACTCCGGCTGCAGGCTCTCTTCACAGGGCGATCCAAGATGGCGGCCTAGAGGGAGACTGCACCCCCAGTCACTCCAGAACACTGGAGTTAAGAAGGGGAGGCATTGAGAGACTCGGACTGAAATAGAGCCACAGGTAAGTCTGCCCACTGAGTAAAGCTCGGCCCGGGTGGCAGGCCCAGATAGAGGTGGCTTATTGGAGCCGGGCAGGGCAGCTAGAGTCTTCCCAAGGTAGCCTTCCACACTCCGGCAGTGGGCTCCTCCCACACGGCCAGCTGCACGGCGCAGGCCCACAGTGAGAGCATTTCCGCACAGAGCCAGTTCCAAACCGTGGAACCAGTAGGGGGCTAGGGGCAGTTTTCTTCGGATGAGCTGCTTTATCAGATTCCTCCAAGACATCAGGCTACTGAAGGCTGGGAGGTGATACACTGGAAATCTACCGGAACACTATAAGCCAGTAGCGGAAAACTGCAATATCTCAGGGTCCAACTGACAACTGACCAATATGAGAAAACAAGGGAAGAAAATGTCCCAAACAAACCTAGATACTACATCAATAAAACCCAATGACAGCACAGCAGAAGAAATGTCAGAAAGGGAGTTCAGAATGTACGTAATTAAAACGATCAGGGAAGCTAATGAGGAGATGAAAGAGCAAATGCAGGCATTGAAGGAGGAGATGAAAGAGCAAATGCAGGCATTAAATGATCGCACCAATCAACAGTTAAAAGACCAAATACGGGAAGCAAGAGATCATTTCAATAAAGAGTTAGAGATACTGAAAAAAAAACAAACTGAAATACTTGAAATGAAGGAAACAATAAACCAAGTTAAAAACTCCATAGAAAGCATAACTAATAGGATAGAACACCTGGAAGACAGAACCTCAGACATTGAAGACAAATTATTTAATCTTGAAAGCAAAGTTGGCCAAACAGAAAAGATGGTAAGAAATCATGAACAGAATCTACAAGAATTATGGGATATCATGAAAAGGCCAAATTTAAGAATTATTGGGATTGAGGAAGGCTTAGAGAAACAAACCAAAGGAATGAACAATCTATTCAATGAAATAATAACAGAAAATTTCCCAAATCTGAAGAACGAAATGGAAAACCAAGTACAAGAGGCTTATAGAACTCCAAATACACAAAATTACAACAGACCCACACCAAGGCACATTATTATGAAAATACCTAACATACAAAATAAAGACAGAATTTTAAAGGCCGCGAGAGAAAAGAATCAAATTACATTCAGAGGGAAACCAATAAGAATATCAGCAGATTTTTCAATCCAGACCCTAAAAGCTAGAAGGGCCTAGAACAACATATACCAAGCCCTGAAAGAAAACGGATGCCAACCAAGAATCTTATACCCAGCAAAACTTACCTTCAAATTTGACGATGAAATAAGATCCTTCCATGATAAACAAAAGCTAAAGGAATTTACAAAAAGAAAGCCAGCATTACAGAACATTCTCAGCAAAATATTCCATGAGGAAGAGATGAAAAACAACGATGCAAATCAGCAACAGGAGGCGCTAGCCTAAAGGAATAGCCAAATAAAGGAGAAACCAAATCATGTCAAAAACAAATATGAGTCAATTGACTGGGAATACAAATCATATCACAATAATAACCCTGAATGTTAATGGCCTGAATTCATCAATCAAAAGACACAGACTGGCAGATTGGATTAAAAAGAAAAATCCAACAATATGCTGCCTGCAAGAGACTCACCTCATAGAAAGAGAAACCCATAGATTAAAGGTGAAAGGATGGGGAAAAACATACCATGCACACGGACACAGCAAAAAAGCTGGAGTATCCATCCTCATCTCAGATAATGTGGACTTCAAACCAAAACTAGTCAGAAGGGATAAAGAAGGACATTACATGCTGCTTAAGGGAAGCATAAATCAGCAAGACATAACAATCATAAATATCTATGCCCCGAACATTGGCTCATCCACGTACGTCAAACAAATCCTTCTCAATTACAGAATTCAAATAGACCACAACACAATAATACTAGGCAATTTTAACACACCTCTCTCACCACTGGATAGATCGTCCAAACAAAAATTGAATAAAGAAACTATAGATCTCAACAACACAATCAGCAATTTAGACTTAACGGACATATATAGAATATACCATCCAACAAAGAACGAATACACTTTCTTCTCAGCAGCACATGGATCCTTCTCTAAAATAGACCATATTTTATGCCACAAAGCTACTGTTAGCAAATACAAGAAGATAGAGATACTAACTTGTACTCTATCAGATCATAATGGATTGAAATTAGAAATAAATGACAGAATAAAAAACAGAAACTTCTCCAATACCTGGAGACTAAATAATACACTATTATATGATGAATGGATAACAGAAGACATCAGGAGGGAAATAAAAAAATTCTTAGAAGTAAACGAGAACAAAGACACATCATATCAAAATCTCTGGGACACTATGAAAGCAGTACTTAGAGGAAGATTTATTTCATGGGGTGCATTCAAAAAAAGAAGTAGAAATCAACAAATAAACGACTTAACACTACAGCTCAAAGCCCTAGAAAAAGAAGAGCAGACCAATACCAAAAGTAGTAGAAGACAGGAAATAGTTAAAATCAGAGCCGAAATCAACGAAATCGAAACAAAAGAAACAATTGGAAAAATTAACAAAATAAATAGTTGGTTCTTTGAAAAAATAAATAAAATTGATAAACCCTTAGCCACACTAACAAAGAGAAAGAGGGAGAAAACTCAAATTACTAAAATTCGGAATGAACAAGGAAACATCACAACAGACACGAGTGAAATACAAAACATAATTAGAAGCTATTTCGAAAATCTATACTCCAACAAAACAGAAAACCTCGAAGACATCAACAAATTTCTAGAGACATATGAACTACCTAAACTGAACGAGGAGGACATACACAACTTAAATAAACCAATTTCAAGCAATGAAATAGAAGAGGTCATCAAAAGCCTACCAACAAAGAAAAGTCCAGGACCAGATGGGTTCTCAGCCGAGTTCTACAAAACCTTTAAAGAAGAGCTCATTCCAATACTTCTCAAAGTATTCCATAAAATAGAAGAGGAGGGAACCCTACCAAACTCGTTCTATGAAGCCAATATCACCCTGATACCTAAACCAGACAGAGACACATCGAGGAAAGAAAATTTCAGACCAATATCCTTAATGAATATCGATGCAAAAATTCTCAACAAAATTTTAGCAAATCGCATACAAATATATATTAAAAAGATAGTGCACCACGATCAAGTGGGTTTTATCCCAGGGATGCAAGGTTGGTTCAACATTCGGAAATCAATAAATGTCATTCACCATATCAACAGACTTAAAATTAAGAATCACATGATTATTTCAATAGATGCAGAAAAAGCATTCGATAAAATACAACATCCCTTCATGCTCAAGACACTAGAAAAAATTGGGGTAGTGGGAACATTCCTAAACATTATAAAGGCAATCTACGCTAAGCCCATGGCTAATATCATTCTAAATGGTGAAAAACTGAAAGCGTTCCCCCTAAAAAGTGGAACAAGGCAGGGATGCCCTCTTTCACCGCTTCTATTCAACATCGTCCTTGAGACTCTAGCCAGAGCAATCAGACAAACCAAAGAAATTAAAGGGATACGAATAGGAAAAGAAGAACTCAAACTATCCCTGTTCGCTGATGACATGATTATATATTTAGAGGAACCTGGAAATTCCACCAGAAAACTTTTAGAACTCATAAGTGAATTCAGTAAAGTAGCAGGTTACAAGATCAATGCTCATAAATCCAATGCAGTTTTATACATAAGTGATGAATCTTCAGAAAGAGAAATTAGGAAAACTACCCCATTCACAATAGCATCGAAAAAAATAAAATACTTGGGAATCAATCTCACAAAAGAGGTGAAAGACCTCTACAATGAGAACTACAGAACACTAAAGAAAGAAATTCAAGAAAACCTTAGAAGATGGAAAGATCTCCCATGTTCCTGGATAGGCAGAATTAATATCGTCAAAATGGCTATACTACCTAAAGTGCTATACAGATTCAATGCAATTCCAATTAAAATCCCAATGATGTACCTTGCAGAAATGGAGCAAGCAATTATGAAATTCATCTGGAAGAATAAAAAACCTAGAATAGCTAAAGCAATCCTCAGTAGCAAGAGCGAAGCAGGGGGTATTGCAATACCAGATCTTCAACTCTATTACAAAGCAATAGTAACAAAAACGGCATGGTATTGGTACCAAAATAGACAGGTAGTTCAATGGTACAGAATAGAGGACATGGACACAAACCCAAATAAATACAATTTTCTCATACTAGACAAAGGTTCCAACAATATGCAATGGAGAAAAGATAGCCTCTTCAACAAATGGTGCTGGGAAAAGTGGAAAACCATATGCAATAGAATGAAATTAAACCCCTATCTCTCACCCTACACAAAACTCAACTCAAAATGGATCAAGGACCTCGGAATCAGACCAGAGACCCTGCATCTTATAGAAGAAAAAGTAGGTCCAAATCTTCAACTTGTTGGCTCAGGATCAGATTTCCTTAACAGGACACCCATAGCACAAGAACTAAAAGCAAGAATCAACAACTGGGATAGATTCAAACTTAAAAGATTTCTCTCAGCAAAGGAAACTATCAGAAATGTGAAGAGAGAGCCTACAGAGTGGGAGAATATCTTTGCCAACCATACCTCAGATAGAGCGCTAATTTCCAGAATCTATAAAGAACTCAAAAAACTCTACACGAAGAATACAAATAATCCAATCAACAAATGGGCTAAGGAAATGAACAGACACTTCACAGAAGAAGATGTACAAGTAATCAACAGATATATGAAAAAATGTTCAACATCCCTAGTAATAAGGGAAATGCAAATCAAAACTACCCTAAGATTTCATCTCACCCCAATTAGAATGGTGATTATCAAGAATACAAGCAACAATAGGTGTTGGCGAGGATGTGGTGAAAAAGGAACACTCATACATTGCTGGTGGGGTTGCAAATTAGTGCAGCCACTCTGGAAAGCAGTGTGGAGATTCCTCAGAAAGCTTGGAATGGAAACACCATTTGACCCAGCTATCCCACTCCTTGGCCTATACCCAAAGGACTTAAAATCAGCATACTACAGAGATACAGCAACATCAATGTTCATTGCTGCTCAATTCACCATAGCCAGATTGTGGAACCAACCTAGATGCCCTTCAGTTGATGAATGGATAAAGAAACTGTGGCATATTTATACAATGGAATATTACTCCGCAATGAAGAATGATAAAATTATGGCATTTGTAGGCAAATGGTCGAAATTGGAGAATATCATGCTAAGTGAGATAAGCCAATCTCAAAAAACTAAATGTCGAATGATCTCGCTGATAAGCGGATGAGGACATATAATGGGGGGTGGGAGGGGCTAGCATTAGGTTTAGGGTTAGGTTTAGAGTTAGGCTAAGGACAGTGGCAAGAATGAAGATAGAAGGACTGTGTAGAGGGAAAAGAGGGGTGGGGGGAGGGGAAAAATAAAATAAACATCATTACCCTATGTAAATGTAAAAAAATAAAAAAATTAAAAAAAGGAGAAAAAAAAATAAAAAAAATAAAAAAGAAAAAAAACCAAGATAGGTATTAATTTTAATAAAAATTAAAACGTTACCCACAAAAAAAAAAAAAAAAAAAAAAAAAGATCAGTTTCCACCTTTAACTTGTAGCATCCCCTAACCTTGCCAGGTTGGAATCCCTATGTGGGGTCTACTCTCCTCCTACATCTCTGGTGTTGGCAGGTTTAAGAAACTTTAAAAGTTAACTAACCCTGATGCAAGCTTTGCTATACATGGAGTAGAAAGACAGAATCGGGCGATTTATAACATTAAGGAAGGTTGGGAGCTGTGGCAAACAAAAACCAGATGCCCCCAGCTAAACAGGGAAGCTGGTTGCTCGGGTCCAACTTCTGTTTTTTTCATATGAGAAAGCAAGTGTTGTCGGTGAAGCTTAAACTTTAAATTTTAGTTTATGAATGAAAATTTCCTAATTTTTAAGACATGTTGAAATCCAAGCAAAATATACCTGCCCATTCATAACTTCCAGGTTTTGAATTTTGAATTTGAGAATTAAGGTGCCAAAATATTATGTAGATGATAGAGGTGAACTCAGATAAAATCTAGTTCAAACCCTTGATAGGACAAGTGTCTCTTTATGCTTATAATCTAATATAAAGAGACAGATAACTTTCCCATGGTCCCATAACTGGTCAGTTGCTGACCTTGGACTTTAACCCACTCTCATAGCTCTCAGAGAAATGGCCCTCCTGCAACACTCTGCCATTCTCTGCCACAGTTTGACAGCTACATGACACTAACCAGAAATAGCTTTCTCCACTGCTGATTGGATTTGGAGGTTAAAAAAGACAGGATAAGAAAAGGATTGGATTTAGAGGGATTATACGATTGACCCAACTTAGTATTTCTTAAGCTACTGTGTAATTGAAATCATCTTTATAACATGTTCTCTCCTTCACAGGTACTTAGGCTTTGAGGGCCATCATCATTCCTATATAAATAATTTTTTTTCTTTTGCTCATGGTGAACATACATGCTATCTCTTATATTTAAAAATGCTAAAAGTCCCAATAGTGTACAGAAAAACATTTTATTTTTATAAATGTTTCTAATGTCCTTGGATGGGTGACTCCTCTGGAAGAATCTCTTCAAAACTGACCCAGGGTTCCAGTTACCTCCCACCCTGGGACCCAATTATCCTTACTTGTCACCAACATAGAGGAATGTTCACATCTAAGAGCCATTATTTTTATGGGACTGACTTGAGAAAGAAGAACATCACTTCTCCTACATTCCATTGTCTAAAACTGGACATGTGGCTGACACGATATATAAGGAAGTGGAGACTATAATTTTCCCATGACTCCAAGAATATAAAAAAATATGTTCATAACCATATATTATGTCTATGAGAGGAAAAAAAGAAAAAAGAAGAGAAGTATTATTCTGCAAATGTGATTTCTTTTTTGTTTTGACAAACTTGATTCTCTATGATTCAATTGTTAGATCAAGTTGGTGTCTGCAAACAGAATAATCACTGTAAGCTGTGCCCAACAGCAAGTGGAACGTGGGATAAGGATGTGGAATGTTTCTCATCTGCCAGCTGGCTTCCAAAAAGTCATTCATTGATGTGGTGGACCTGAAAATGCTGTATGATCCTCTGGAGGTTTATTCTCAGTGGAAATGTTCCAGAATCTGAAGGGCTAACAAATCAGAAGCTCTTTCTAATTAAGTCTCAGTCTTTTTCAGGGAAGGAGGAGAAGAAAAAGTTGAGCATTCTCAGACAATGGTCCAACCTCTCTCTGCTTGGCATTCTTGCATTATAAAGGCATTGTACTCTCCCACACACTAGAAAGTCTGGGGTTTTGTTTTATAATCACAGAATATTTCCCTACTGATTTTTGATAACAAACACTACTATTCTTTTATGAGGCTGATAGAGAAAAATTAGTTAAAAAATAGGGAAATGAAATGACCTGTGTGCAAATACAATGGCTAGGACCAGAGGGAAAATACCAGACATTTAATTAAGAAAAAAAAAATCACTGAGCAGCCTTGTACAAGAATATCATATTTGCAATTAATATGCAGATCAAGGATCCAGACACGCTCTGAATTTTATTACATCCTATAAAGGTGAAACATCTGTAATTTGGCTCATCCTTAGGAATCAGTTGAATTAACTCTGATCCACTCTATGTCAGAACAATTGGCTCACTATGAACGTTTCTCCTCATATCTTTATATGTAGGTGCCCAGGCAGAGATTCTCCCAATAATAGTCACTATCTGAACATTGAGAATTCTGGATTTCAGTATTGAACACCATAGAACCTGCATCAGCCTGCTAGAGCTGCTATAACAAGTGACTTAAATGACAGAACTTCATTTTCTTACAGGTTTGAAGTCCTAGTTCAAGGTGTTGGCAGCAATGATTATTCTAAAGTCTCCTGGCTTGCAGAAGGCCGTCCTTCCCCTGTGTCTTCCTATGGTATTCCCTCTTGCTGTGCCCAAATTTCCTCTTCTTATGAGGATCCCCCATCGTATTGGGTTAGGACTCATCTTAATTTCCTTATTTAACCTAACTACCCTTTCTAAATAACTTCTCTGCAAATAATGTAATACTCTGAGGTATAGGGGTTAGGATTTCAATTTATAAATTTTGGGTAACACAATCTAACTCATAGCAGAGTCCCATTTTCCAAACTAGAGATATTCTGTGAGAGGTTCTTCAATATTCTGGGAAAGAAAAAGTTAAAATGTCAAACTGAAACTGCACATATGTTATCTTCTTGGAGATTCATACTACATACAATTCCTGAACATATGCCCTTGGATTCTTTTGTTCCTTTGAGTGACACATTTTGTTTTCATAAGTGTGTTTGAGTCTGGGTTACTGTTGCTTGCTATGTGAAGAACTCTGCCTAGTTTCAGTACCACATCTGTATGCAACCCCTCCCCTAATTCACCCCCTCCTGTTAACAAGGATATCTGCTTTATACTTTCTTCATCCCAAACACTAATGTTTTATTCGTTGACTTTAATCTTAGTTGTCAAATGCTTTTGTCCTTCTGGTATGTTCATTTTCATTCTATTCTTCCCAATTTCATTTCCTCCCCTCTGATTCCAGTTGGAGAGAATTTGAACAAAGGAGTCAGGGATCATAGGGGCTGTTGGAAAGGTGATACAGAATATTGATATCTTCATGCATACCCCATTTTTTTCATAATTTTGTTCAAAGTTAATCATCTGTTAGAAGATGTTCAAGTCTAAACCATCTTTAGTGACCAAACTATGCCATGCCAGATGAAATCACCACTTAGTAGTGATGTCTTCAGAAAAAAAAAAAAAAAAAATCACCTGGAAGTCAAACAGGAAAGTACTCAAATTGACTTCTGACTCCTCTTTAACACCTTGTCCTTCTCTCTCAAACTGTGTACCATCCTCTCAAATACCATTTTGATTATGCCAAAATGTCTTCTCATAAGCATGAAGATGAAAAATTAGATGAAGACATATGGTCTTTGGAGCTCATTCTGGACAGCAATCTTCATACTTTCTTTGAGTATCTTAAAATCTTAAATAATGAGAGCATGTTGTCAGACATTCTATGTATGATCCATTTAGACTGTACCCAACCCCCTCTCTTCAATGTGCATGAGTTGAGGTCCAGAGAGAAAAAGAAATTGATCAATATCTGAGAGCAATTTTCCTGGTAGAGTTCAGATTGAACCCGGGTAATTGAATACCTGGTAAGTGCCATTTCTATTCTGCTCCTTCCTTTGGACACAAGATGCCATTTCTGATCTGAATCAGCTGGTCTTCCCTTGGAATGGTCAGAAACTCCCAGTGTGACATTCCTAACTGAATCAAAGATACCGATTTGATATCAATTGGGAGTTAGAGAACAAAGAAAAATTAGTTGTCTTAACATCAAGGCCTCAAGATAACTGTAAATTTAGTTTCATCCACACTCCACTATGATTTATTAAGACAACTGACAGGAGACAAAGATTGTAAGGGGAAATAAACTATAATCTATCAAGTAAAAGGAATCAAGCAGGACTAATCCAGGAGGAGTCAATCAAAAATAATAAGCCATGGGAAAAGGGGGCTTCACTCACAGGTAGAATCAGGTTATAACTCAATATCTATGTTATTAAGGGACAGTCATAAGTGAGTTATGCCATTAGTAGACCAACACATTTGTGTCTTTCCATAATAATTTATTGAATAACAAAAAATTCATAAGTTACTATGGGAAGCCATCCTTATTTAGCAGATTCAGACTAGGTTGAGCCATGGGATGCAACATCACATGTTTCCCAGCAGTTCCTAGAAGCCAGGCCTCTGCATTCCATGGCTCAACCCAGTCTGATTTTGCTAAATAAGGTTGGCTTCCCACAAGTTATACCACTTTGGTTGGTTGCAATTCACTGAGAACTTGTGGGTCACTTGACAGTGATAAGCTGGGCAATCACAGTTTCTTTTAGTCCAATCTTAATTACTAATAACTATAACACTCAAGTCATACATGACAATTTTCAGAGTGATATGTACACATAGGTTGCAGAAAGGTCAAGAAAGGGTTAAGGCAGCTATAGAGCTTCTAGAGGCTGCATTGAGAGCAAAGGGAGCAGATACAAATACAAAATAGTTATTGCATTTGTATATGCCATATAAAGTTATGAACCAAAAACTTTTTTGGGATATAGAACAGGCAGGACTTGGAATTCTTTCTAGGCCAGAATCCAGATAATAGGCAGTTTTAAGGAGGGCCATGCCACGCAGTGAAATGGAGTTGAACGGAAGCCTCAGGGACAGAACTGGGAGTTTGTCACCTGTTGACCTCTTGCTGTGTTCACAGGATGGTCTGATGATGGGTGTGTATGTGCCATTGTAACTAGTCTTGGGGTGCTTCTCTTTTTATGAGTTTCAGATAAGGGGTTATATGTGGTGGAATTGATAAACTCAGGGGCCTAATTTCCATGATAAGGGTTTAATACACCTATTCAGTCATGTGCTTCTAATTTAATTTGATAAGTTCACTGGTGGTCATTTTTTGTAAGCATAATCAATTTTTAAATTCAGTTTGTGCTTTTTGCTTATGTAAGTCATTCTGCTTTAGCACTTGCCCTCAAAACAGAGCACAAAAGAGTAGGCTTCAGTTCTATACATTACGGAATGACTCAGAGCTTGTTCTCCCCAGGGAGCAAGAGAAAAGCATTCACACCCAAACACTTTCCTAATAATCTTATCATAGCTCCTAAAAGTCCACATTTATATGTCATTTATTTAGATGTCAAAGTCTTTTCTGATTTGTGAAGTCTATTAATGAAATTGAAACCATCCTGTAATGTATGTCACCGCTTTAATATTAATACGACTGCTATGTGCTGAATTGTGTCTCCCCAAAGATGTGTGCTGGAATCTTAACTTCCCATATGACCGAATTTGGAGATAGTTCTTTTAGGTTAAAAGTTAAATGAGGTTCTAAGGGTGGGGCTTTAATCCGATAGGACTGATGACCTTAAAAGAAGACAAAACACCAGAGCATACTTCCTGTGCACAGGGGAAAGGTCATGTGAGAAGATGGTGAAAGGCAGCTGTTTGCAACCCAAGGAGGGAGACCTCAGGATAAATTAATCTTGTCAGTACTTTGACCTTGAACTTCTAACCTCCAGAACTGGGAGAAAATAAATTTCTGTTGTTTAAGCCAGTCAGTAACATTATCTCATTATGGCAATGTGGTGAGCTGGTTTAACTGGAACAACTATAATAATATGTCTTGATACATCCTATTAATCCCCCAAGACATTCCTCATTGTGTTCTTATCTGTTCTACAGGAATGTTACCCACTTTCTGACAGGTGCTTTTGTGGTCACATTTAGAAATTGCTAATCCTCTTTGTCTGAGATGTTTAGATTTTCTTTTCCTACTTTTGACCCTCACCCACCTTTGACAGCATTAGCTCATATGCCTTCTGTCTTCTTGACCCAAAGTATGGCCGGCTGGGTGATCATTATAGCAATGCTAATTGTGGGAAGAATATTACAACTACTGTTGACCACTGCTCCTTCCATTTAAGAATGTATCATGTCAAGGCCAGTTTTCCTATATTAGATGTTAACCTTCTTGGTACTAGAGGGATGCATCATTCCATTCTATCAATGAGGAAACTGAGGATGATAGGTTAATGTGAAGTCACACCATCATTAAGAGGTAGGACTGGCATCCAATCTGAGGTGAGACTGATTCTCGAACCAACTTTTTTCTTTGCCTACTGCTCCTTCCCCCACTGCAGATGAGGTGAACACACCCCAAGCACCAATGAGGAAAGTTCAGGAAGTCTTGTGCCATCCACCATCCAGCCCTTTCTTGGCTCCTATTAGGGGTCAGGGAAATATGTTCTGAGAATAACCTGGTACTGCCAAGAATGCAATTCTAAGAAATTCCTAATTTTAGCCAAGTTAAACAAAGGTTAAGTTACTGAAGGGCAGGTTGTTGTTTTTAAGAATCCAAATGGTTAGCTGGCTCTCGTTTTCAGCAAGCTTAAGATTAATAAAGGGCAAATTGCCGGGCATATTTTACATGCCCCATTAAACTGGTGGGATTAAGTGTGAACAAAAAAGTAATTGCCTTTTGATGTGAATAAAGTACAAAAGCCCAGACAGTGGGAGCAGGCCCCCTAATTTATAGTCCTATAGGACATTTTCTCTGTAATTATCATCTTAACACCAAAGAGCATAATATACGATAATGCTAAAAGGAACACGGAACAAAAGTCCTTGCCTCTTTTGTCTCTTCTAGGTGAAACTATTCTCCCTTTTGGCCCTGTAGCTTCTCCATTGTGCTGACAGAGTCCACAGTAAAGGAAGTCAGCCAATCCTGTTGGGGTTGTTGAGGTTGGATGCTTACTGATGCCTCTGAGGAGTGGACACAGAGGACTCCAAAGACTGCTTTCTTGTTATTCCATTTCCAAAAGGTCATCCAGGTTTCCTCCTAAGCAGATGTGACTAATCAGATTCACACATGCCAGTGCTTCAATTGCTTGGGAGTCACAGTATTAAATCAGAGTCTTGCAGATAACTGGGAACTTGGATTTTCCCCTACATTTTAATAATTTGAATTTGCCCAGAAAAGTCCTAAGGAATTACTGCAAAGGACTGAATAATAGCCCAAAGAAATTATTTCAAAAAGAAATAATCCTTAAGATGTTTAAAATTGCAGAAACAGCTTCATAGAAAGGAAGATCTTTGACAAAGAGAAATCTGAACAATAAGATATGTCAGGTCAATGAGTTTTAACAAGAGTCTGTTTGTGTTTCAGTTATTGTTATTGAAAATTTCTCTGTCCTTCATAAAAATACAGTTGAAGTTATCAGTCATTCTATTATTGGAAGTCCTTTATTCAGGGATTTGGATAATAAATTTCAGCTTAAATTTGTCCTTTTCCTCCCACAACCTGCCTCAAAAGATTGCTGCACTATATGCTTTTCTTTGCTCATAATATTCAAAATATTAGGGACACATTTATAACCTAAGAGTTTCAACACACCCAATTCTGAAGCTTAAAAGACCGACTTTGGTCTGATGCACTCTGTTCTATCTCATTCTTAACTGTCTTGTCTTGCACTGAGCTCTAATCTATACACTGTCACAAGTTCTTTAAGAAGTCAACAGAGTACAAAATCTTAAATTCAATATGTTGCTAAGAATCTTTTCAGCAACAGGGATCATGGAACTATAAGGATTGCAATGGGCTTGAAAGGTCTCATAATCTAACCTCCATTACAACCTTGAATTCCCTCCAGGCATTGCTGCCAAGAGTCTATCTCCTTAATCTCTGTATGGTCCATGTGGCTGCACCCATTCTGCTTTGTGTATGGCCATTTACAGGTCTATCTTGTAAACTACTCCATGATGGGGACCATAACCCAAAGGCATCTCATTTGTTTGGACTCATCCAACCTTAATAATTGTTTATTGACTTGAGTCAAATGCCAAATCTCCAAGCCAAATGAAATTATTGAATTATTCACCACTGATAATTTGATAGACAGAATCTTGGTCCCTAATGATCCATCCTAATCACTAAAAGCCAGGACTATGTTATTATACATGGCCAAAGGAACTTCACAGGTGTGATTAAATCAAGAATCCTGAGATTGAGTGATTATCATGGGTTGTCATGATTGTAAAGGCAAAAGGACAGGAAGCAGACCTCAATGGATTCAGAGAAGCCTTTATTCCTTCGTGGACTTGGGCGTCATTGGGGCGCATTTTCTGGATGGGGAAAATGACTGACATTTACAGAGGGGATTTTGGTTTTATAGGGTACAATGATGGAATCACTGGAAGCTGTATACGTGCAGTTTTGACTGTCAGGGGCTAGTTGAACAGGTTAAAACTTTAATTCAGGAGGGTAGTTATAAAAAGGTGGAACTCCTCTGGGGACATAAGAGACTGGATCACAAGGGATGAGTATTCAAATCCTGCCCATTGGTATTTAGGACTAATTTGCCATGGGGGAAGGTCAAGGTTGAGGATCCAGCATTCAATATCGGCCCCTTTCCCCCAGGGCCCATTGTTATCAGGAAAGAGTGCTCTGGGAGAGGTTTAATGTTTGACCAATTTTCTCCTCCCTCCTTCCAAGCCATACCATTCTTCCATTTTCTTGGGGAACTGTCTTATAGGAATATTATTTTCCATAACCTTCAACAGTGGGCTCAATCTAATCACAAGGATCTTTGTAAGAGGGAGACAGGAGGATCAGAGTTTGAGAAAAGAAGATGTGGTGATGGAAACAGAAGTCAAAGAGGAAAGACTTAAAGATGCTGTTGACCCTGGGTCTGAAGATGGAATGGGGTCACAGGCAAAGAATGTGGGTAACCTTTTTTCCCTTAGCATCATTTGGATATCTGGTTTCTAGAAACAAAAGATAATACATTTGTATTACTTGAAACCACTAAATTTGTGGTAATTTGGTACATTGGAAATAGGAAATTGATAAACGTAATCTTGGTCTGTCTGGGATCAAAATTCCTAATGTGGGGTCACTCTGGAGTCCTAAAAGAGATGACAGAGATGGCTGGGATTTATACTGACCAGAAGACATAGAATGGGATGTTTTTAGACCTATAGAATTTTTCCAAATGATTTGTTTTAAAATTATTTGCTTTTCTCTTAGTCAATTTAAATATATTAAAAAGTTGCAAGTATTTTAGAATTCTAAGTTATTTCAGATTTTAGTGCATTTTTATCTTCATAACTACTTACTGATGTATTTAATATATACCATATATACATATAAGGAATCGATACTAGACTTGAACAACTATGTATGCATAAAACATTTCAAATTTCTAAGAAAGGAAAAATAACAATCAATAAATGGGCCAAGGAAATGAACAGACACTTTACAGAAGAAGATATACAGGAGATTAGTAAATATATGAAAAAGTGTTCAACACCTCTAGTAATTAGATAAATGCAAATTAAAACAACTTTAAGATTCATCTTATTCCAATTAGAATGGCTATTATCAAGAACACAAACTAATACATGTTGGTGTTGATGTGGGGAAAAAGGCACACTTTTACATTGCTGGTGGAGTTGCAAATTGGTGCAGCCACTCTGGAAAGCAGTGTGGAGAATCCTCAGAAAACTTGGAATGGACGCACCTTTTGACCTAATTATCCCACTCCTGGGTTTATACCCAAAGGACTTAAAATTTCATACTACAATAATGCAGCCACATCGATGTTTATAGCAGTTCAATTCACAATAGCAGGATTGTGGAATCAACCTAGATGCCCTTCAACAGATGAATGGATAAAGAAAATGTGGAATATATATACACAATGGAATATTGTTCAGCCATAAAGAAGAATAATATTATGGCATTTGCAGATAAATGGATGGAATTGGAGAATATCATGCTAAGTAAAATAAGCCAATCCCCCAAAACCAAAGGCCGAATGTTTTCCCTGATAAGTGGATGATGGTATATAATGGGGATGTGGGGAGAGGGGTGAGAGAAGAATGGAGGAACTTTAGATTACATAGAGGGAAATGAGAGGGGAGAGGGGGCGGGGGGTAGGAAAGATGGTGGAATGAGAGATAGACATCATTACCCTATGTACATGTATGATTACACGAATGGTATGAATCTACATCATGCACAACCATAGAAACAAAATGATGTACCCCATTTGTGTACAATGAATCAAAATGCAATCTGTAAAAATAAAAAAATAAGAAAAGATTCTAATGAAGTCACTTGTTATCTGTGAATATAAATTTAAGAAATAGCTTATCAAATGGAAGATGGAGATAGAAAAATAATTCCTTCCAAAAAATGTCATTCTACATTAAAAACATATCTTTAATAATCAAAATTAGTTGTACCAAAATTACATAGTGTTTCACAAAGTCAATTATATTGAGAACTGCTTACAAATGAACAAATAGTGAATGGGGTAGTGTAACTGAAAGCTTCATCCTTGTCCCTGTGCCAATACAATAATGAGGATATAGGTTTGAGAAAAAGGGAAGTTTTATTGTTTTGCTAGCAAAGGAGAAGCACAGGGGACTCCTGTCTTAGAGACTGTGTTTCTGCCCATCAGGAGGAATAGGGGGATTTTAAAGGAGTTCTTCAAAGGCTACTTTCCAGGTGTGCCCTGACAGGGGGTCCCAGGGAGCCCTGATGGTGTGTTAGGATTCACTTGTTACTTTGGGAGACATTCACTTCCTAGATCCTCTGGCAGATACCTCCTTCCCATGGAGCACAGATAACTCAGGGTAATCTTGTTCCCCGCCCTCAGGTTAGGGATGGGGAGAGGGAGAAGAGGAAAAGGAAAACTTGTCCATTTTAAAAATAAGCCTCAGAGCTAATGTTTAAAAGAGCAAGTGGACCACTGTTATGGTAGCAGCTACTGAAGACAAGTTTCATGTACTGATCAACACATGAATCTGGTCACGCTGGGGTTTTATGTCCATGTGTAATTCTAACTGGAAAGAAAATGTGCAACATGAAATAATCTGAAAGTCTTAGTCATGATTCAAGCCAGGCTTCTGATCAGATTTGTTTGCCTTGATATAATATTTGAAGAAGAGACTAGAAGGAAAAGACATTTGTGAGTTCCATGGTTTAAATTATTTAATGGGATGGCTTTGCTATAGTGATCAAGAAACTCAAACCTCTAATGACCCAGGGAGGCAGTCAAGGAATTGAAAGTTGTACAAAATGATCTACAGGGATGCAAAGTGACTAGCCTAAGGTCATTTAGCTGCTCTGAGAGGCAGTGATCAAAAATCAGCTCTCCTGCCATTTGTCCTTTCTGCCACATCATACAACCTTGAAGGGATCAAATTCTGTGAAGCCCAGAATATCAAACAACGTATTCTCACCAGTCAAAAGGAAAGCATATATTGGAGAAAAAACTGGAGGAAGGAGGGCCATCATACCTTATTTATTTTCTTGTGCTCCCCTTAAATCTTTATATATAAACAGAAAATTTTGGGAACTTCCTTCACTCATTCTTTATGTTATGTCACTGCCTTGAAAGTACCAATACTGTGCCTGCAAGACCAGAGTCTCCAGCTTCCAAAAAATAGTGCAGGTGAAGCCAGGGGACAACAGGAAGTCAATGTAGGTAATAAACGATTGGGTCAGAAAGATGGGGGCTGATTCAGGAGGAAATAAAATGTTAATATCTCCAAAGCCCTTCCCCCTCGGCCTCCAACTGGTTGCCAAGGCTACCTGCCTTCAGGGAATTGTTCCTCCCGGAAGAGAGTTGTAGGAGTCCTCAATGAAGCACCTCCTGGACAGCTCCTTTCCTGTCCCTTTGGATAGACCTGAAAAGGCATCCCTGAAAGGCTTCTTTCCCACCTTTGGGCCCACCTTTTGGTCACTAATCATCAAGCAAGGAAAGGGAAGAAGGAGGGCATGAGAACAAAGGAACTCTAAAGTGTGTAAAAAGGGGTGGGACACCCCCACTTCCTCGTACACCTCCACTTTCTCGGACACCCAGTTCTGGGGTCCCCTTTCTGTGGAGAAGTCCATCTTTGCTCTATCCTTTAAATAAAACTTGCTTCCTATGCTTGCCTTGGTGTTTCTTGGTTGTTCAATCTTCAACAATTTGAATTTGGGGAAAAGAAATTTGGCCCTGATCAATTCTCTCCCCTGGATCACAGGGTCAATGTCCCCCATGAAGCTTTCACGGTTTTATGCCTTCTCTGTTTTCCTGCTGAGTCCATGCTTTGCCTCCTATGGTATGAAAGCTTTCGAAGGTTGTTCAGGTTATAGGTCAATCACCGCTTGAACTTTCTCTGCCCACAGTCCACAGTGAAGGGGAAGCCTAAGTATTCTCAGGACACCAATTAGACTTCTTTCCTAGAATGTTGGACTGGGAGCTAGCATTGAGTTCAATCAGCAGCAGATGTTCTAGATGAAAACTCATGTAAATTAAATATTGGCCCATCCATACTCTTCTAAGAGCAAGATAAATTGTGTGTGGTGTGTATGTGTGTGTCTATGTGTGTGTGTGTGTGTGTAATAGGGGAATTGGGATGTGACTCAGTGGTAGAATATTTGCCTAGCATGTAGGAAGTACTGGGTTTGATCCCCAGCACTGCCAAATAAATAAATAAAATAAAATAAATTGTGGGATTAGAGAGAAATAGAAAATGTTGAGAAGATAAAACCACCTGCCCTTAGACAAAAGTTTGACATTAAAAAAAAACACTGAATTTTCTTGTCTGAATAAACTTATGCAAGTCAGTCATTTTAGGACCCAGGTTTCTCATCTACAGAATGGGGATATTAATATACATCACAATTTGATGATTAGGATTGAAGAGTTATGGAAAATAGTATTCCTGCAAGATTGCACCCCCGAAGAAAAATGGAGAGAGGTGTGGCTTGGGAGGAAGGAGGGGAAACTAACCAAAGATCCTTTTCTGATAACAACGGGCCCTGGGAGATAGAGGCTGATACTGAATGCTGGACCCTAAAACCTTGACCTTCCTCCATGGCAAATTAGTCCTAAATGGAGGCACAGCAAATTCTAATGGACGAGATTTGAGTACTCATCCCTCAGGGTCTTGACTCTTATCTCCCCAGACAACAATGAGTTTTAACCTTTTTACAACTACCCTCCTAAATCAAAGTTTTAACCTGTAAACTAGTCCCTGACAGTCAAAACTACACATACACAATTACATCATCCTCATTGTATCCTATAAAACCAAAATCCCCTCTGTAACTGATGGCCATTTTCGTATCTGAAAAATGTGCCCCACTGGTGCCCGAGTCTGTGAATGAATAAAGGCTTCTCTGAATTCATTGAGGTCTGCATCCCATCCTTTTGTGCTTACCAGGATTGAATGAGAATATAAATTAAAATTTTGAAAGTCCTGTGACTCATTTTAAGCACTCCAAAGTTTTAGCTGCAACTGTTGATATTTGGTCATGACTCTTGTCCACATTTCTTCTCTGAATTTTTTTTAAGTGTGGCAACTTGTAGATTTCTTTGCAACCAGAAGAGATTTGAAGACATGCCACCTTACACTGATTTCTAACTGCTATAACTGTTAGAGTTCCTTTTCAAATACTTCACTGGTTGGTACTATGCTCTCTAATTTCCTCAAAATCCTCGAGATATCCTGACCTAGAATTTGGGGCAGACTAGGAACCATGTAAATCATTAGTGAAGCCCCATAAATCCTTGTTCCTGTGCTCTGCCTTATTTACCAACCCTAGTGTCACCTAATACTCATTGCTTATGGCCCCTACTTCTCCGATACCACAAAGAAAATGGCCACAAACCAAGGCAGAATTCCTGCCTTACTAACTCTCTTGGGGTTAAAGGCTTTCATTTTAGGTCAGACCCTTTAATTTTGGACTTAGGATCAAGGCACTGTCTTCATATGGGCCCATATACAGAGCAGATTTTTTTCCTCAACAGTCAACCTCAAAATCTGTGGGTTCTACATCCAACTATTTACATGGTGTTTGCATTGTATTATGTATTACAAGTAATCTAGAGATGATTTAAGGTAGACAAGAGGATATGTGTAGGTTATATGCAAATACTATGCCATTTTATATTTGGGACCTGAGTGACACAGACTCACGTATCCTGCAGAAATTCAGAAACCGACCTTCTAAGAATACTAAGGTCCACCTGTATCTTAATGTGGTCTACAGGCCTTAAGTGGAGCCTAAGCTGATTTACCCTTGGAAAGTACCCAGTAAGAGAAGTTGCCTCCAGAAATTGACAACAATTCTAACTGCCTGGGTTTTCTACCCTTCTCCTTTTCCCAATGCCTTTAATGCATAACTATCAAAAACCACAAATAGCTGGGAACCTTAATATTACATGCCAAAAAATTCAAATTGGAACTATTTAAAAGGAGATATTCCTATGTAGATTAGGCATGTTTGGACCAGGTGCTCAAAAAGTATTTTCTATAATAACTTTTTAAAATTGACTCTACTCTTTTCTAGATTGGATTTATTCTTCAATGACCTTCAGCAGCTCTAAACCTGTATTCTATCAGTTTAACTCCCCAGTAAAAGATTAGAACTCATTTCTAAATAGTTCCAGCAAAAATTCCTGGGATGATTCTCAGTAGTCTGGATTGGGAGTGGGTATCCATTTCTGAACTGTAACTCCAGCAGATGTTAATGTGTTCCCAGTCTCAGGACACCAAGGCCATGGAATGGGTTTGCCCCTCTGAAACCAAGTGGTTTAAGATTAGGACAACACTGTTCTCTGAAGACAAATCAGAGTACTGTCTTGCAGAGGAGGAAGAAAGTATTCAAAAACATTCAAGAAAGAGGAAGAGAGACAAACACACGGGTTTGACTCTGCTTCCCCCCATTATCTCCTGCTCCCCATCTCTTCATTGTTGACTGTGTTTGCCTTACTTAGTTCTTGGGTATTCAGCTTCTTTTCCATCAGTTTGTGTTCTTTGACTATAACATTCTGTCATTTCCCCTCCCTCTCTGAGTCTCTCCCTGCCTCCATCTCAGCTTCTAATTTCCTGCCACCAATTCCTCTCCTGCGCCTTACTGGCTCTCTCTCAAACACACCACAGGTTGAGTCCTCTTCAGTCTGCAGCCCACGGTTTTCATACAAATGATGCACCCTCTGGCTCTCCATTATCTTGGGCATTCTCACTTGGTTAACCTTCCTCTTGGTCAAACTGGAAGCTGCATGAGTGGTGAAGAGACTTGGTGATCAGTCTTGGTCAGTCACCACTGAATCACCAGGACTTCATGGATAACCTAGTACGTAGGTGGTCACCTAATGCTTTTTGTTGAATACATAGAAGAGCAGTTCCAGTGAGAAATGATTTTGTGGATTTGGCAGCACACATTTTGTCTTCAAGATATATTGTCATAATGAGATCTGGGAGACTACAAAAGAGGAAAATGAGTAATTGGGGTCAAGACCAACGGATGCATATAACCATCCTAGGAAATTCATGATTTGAGGAAAAGGTATAAATCAGTAGGCATCTTAGCACTGTAAATTTCCAAACAAATATGCAGATTGACAAATTAAGTGTAAATGGACTGTTAAAGATGTGATCCAAGAGCACATCTCTTCAGAAGTGTCCCTGTGAAAGTGCACATATCCAGTAGGAATCTATGTAAAAACTAAGACTATGTTTCTTCTTACTAACTAACAGTTGGCATCTATTGGATGTTACTGAGGTTAACCTAAGAATTGAGAGACCAAGCAAAAGCAACTTGCACCATTTTGTACTTTTGACAACATTTTCATTTAGTATTTGTAAAGGCAATCATTTTTAGTAGACCTAACTTCCAAGTACACTTTCATTTAATAAGATTTGAAATCTTTCCTGTAAATCACCTATATGATTTCAGGGGTCTAGATCACCAAGTTTAGTATTGCTTTACTGGTCTCTTTGTTGGGTAAAACCGAGTACATAACGCTTCTGTGCTCCACTTAAAAAATATTAATCCAGCATCTACAACATCTTGAACAACATAAGTCTGAGTTATTTTTATTCACCAGAAAGCCTACTTTAGGCTTTTGGGGAGGGCCAAAAATCTCAGTGACCATGGTAGCAGATGCACAGATATCCATCCAAGCTAGGACCTGTTCTGAATGTCTGGGTTAGGGGAAAGTAACTGAATATGCTCTCTGGCCTGTGGTGTTCTGCAGTCTCATTCTTAAGTTCTTAGTGTCTTATATGGTGGTCACAATCATGCTGCAGCATGGATTGGAGATAGAGCATTCAGAGATAAAGTTTAAAAAAATTGAAGAGAAAGAGAAAAAGAGAAAAATAACCTCTTCAAAGGGATAGAGATTACTGAGACATGTGCATGTATATTATATATATATGTAGACATATTTTTCTTCTAAGCATATGAGTAAGCACACACATATGCATTTTATATACGTTCATATACTTATATATGTTAAATGTTCATATGTGTTCTTTAAGATCAGAAACATATTTACTGTGATTAAAAAGAAAAATAAAAGCTCTTTGGAAAGAAAAAAATGTAAGGCTTCTATGTACACATTTCAAATTAATTCTCATTAAGCCAAATCCAAACTTAAGTTAAAAAAATAGTAAAGGAGATTTGGAGACAGAACTCAATTCAAGCTTCTGCTAAACTACTTACTTTCTGATTAGGGTCAAGTATTAATTTTTCCGAGCCTCATTTTTCTCTCTGGAGAAATGGGTGAGAAAATTCCAGGAGAAATGTGGGGAAATATTTATTAAGTTAAAAGTTCTATACAAATGCAAGTACTTAATATCAAAAGAGGATTGAATTTAGGGAACAAATGATACCACTATGTTTGAAATGGAAATTTGTCATAACAAAGCACGCAGGGAAAAGTTAAATTCAAATGTTTAAAACACTTTTTGAATAATGAAGTTATACCTATATCTGCATTTTGTTTCTGTATAGACAAAATAATCTTTTATCCAAAAGTCATAATTGGGATTCACGACTGTTATAAATTGGTTACCTAAATTTAATCTTATTTAAAAAAAAATGTTAGACTCCTCTGTTCAGGCATATCCTAAACCTAATAAAAACTCTAGGTGGGCCTCATGAAAATCAAGTGATTTTATTGATAAAATCACTTAGTCTGGTGGAAAAAGCACTGAGATTTTATTCTAAAATAAAAATTAGAGTTTAAATGCCATTCTGACACTATCAGGAAGAATTCAGGCTGATAATTTCACCTCTGAGCTTGAGTTTCTTCACTTGTGAACACCATTTCATTTATTTTTGGGCAAAAATTGCTTGGAAGAGAGAATGAAAAGATGAATACACTAAGACCAAAAATAAGGTTATACCGGATAATGGTAGCTTCAATCTGAAAATTCAGATGTTCCCAAGGAGGAAACCAGAACAGGTGAAATTAAATAAAAAATAAATGAATAAATAAAAATAATAAATAAATAAAAAGTGCAGTCAAGAAAGACTGAAGAGAGTTAGTAAAAAGATATGAGTTACCAATAAAATGCATTCACAGTATTAAATGTGCAGGGGTGTTACTATTCACGAAATGATGCATATTCTTAAATACTGGATAAAAGAAAAACTGTTGGAGGCATTTATGTATATATCATATATAAAATATGGACATCATGTTATGGAAAGTATTGACCTGTATTGAAATCTATCATACATTGTATAATAGACAAGTACTAATTTAAGCAACCTTTGTAAAATGTTTTTAGAGAATTTATAAAAGTAAAATTATGTGATTAATTTTGAAGGAAAGAAATTTGAAGGAAAGAAACCAAGATGCTAGGACAAAAAGCATCTCATTTTGTTTAGGAATACAAGAGTCTGAAGTCCCTAACAATGTCTTTATTTCAGTTATTAAAAACAAACAAACAAAATTCATTAGATACTCTCTATCCCATCATGTGAGTATGCACTTAACCTACAAAAAATACACCATAAAAAGAAAATAGAGACCCTGTTCAAGATCTAAGACTATGCTAATGTATAAAAAATGTTTTTTTACACAGCACAGGTTATGCTAAGTGTTCTTACATGTAAGAACATGATTAAATGAAATCTTATTTAACCATTACAATTTTGTTGGAGTTTGGTTTATTTTTGGGGAGTATGAATATAAACTGCCCTAGCATGCTGCTTCCCATCTTTGGAGTTCTAACATGGGAAAATAGACACAAAAAGGTCAAAGTGAAACCCTAATATTGGTTCTATTGCTGAGCAAAGACATTCCTAAAGAATAAGGCCTCTTCTAAAGCTGAATGGGAGGATCTGGGTGGGAACTGAGGTCAAAATGAGGATATCTTTGCTTTTCTGGCCTATAGTGTCTGTAGACCCAGCACTGTACTAGCAAGACACATTCCCAGCAAGCTGTAAGTGCAGCCCTGGCTTTACACACACCTATAAAAATTTGAAGTGAAAGTAGCTCCACTGTATTTCTCATGCAATTGCTTTGCCCAAGTGTGCTTGAGACTTGGCAAGAGAAAATGGAGGCAGACCATCCACTTCTCAGCAATCCAGGTTCAGGAGAAGGCCACATGAGGGAGCAGTCACTTTTAGCATAGTAACTCTACCCAGAGTGAGGTGTGACCCAAGAAAGCTGAATATTTAACCAGATACTCCTCTCTTGTTGATGATGGTAAGCAGACGGGGTCTGTGTAGAAGGCACATCCAGAGCATGTTAGGAGAGGTAGGAACATGGTATGGACAAGAGAGGACAGTCTCTTTATGGAAACCATCAGAGTCAAAGGCAATACACCACTCCCACTTTCCACAGAAGGAAACAGAAGTAATTGTGTGATTTGCCCAAAGTAACACCCTCACTAAGCTATGACACACAAAAGACAATTATAAACAACTAAAATCTTAATGCATGATATTGACTAGAAGTGAGGATTTCAAGAAGAAAAATTAGCATAGACTGCATTGGGCAAGTTAAGCTGGACTGGAAGCTTAGGCAAAAAAGAAGGTGGTATAAACAGCTAAGTCCAGCACGAATGGAATGAGGTGGATACTGTGTCATTAATACCCACAATATTCTGGTTCCTTCCAGGTAAGTAAATACCCCAAATCCTTTAGTCATTAACATTCTAAGAAATTAAAGAGTTAGAAACCTTGACAATCATAACAAATACACAATGGTAAATACTGCCTGTATAAGACAGTGGAAGGAGGTTAAAAAGGAGGAATAAAGTGGACATGATCATATACTGATAATTATCCATAGTGAGGAACTCATTGCTTTTTGTTTTCCTTTTGCTCTCTGTGTAGGACAAAATCAAGGTTCCTTTCTTCAAGTACAACTGAACTTTTCAGTGGCTCGTTATAGCATCAGCTAATCAGATCCCTCTCTATAGAAATGATCTTTGTGTTCTTGGGAGTCTGAAAGACATCAGAACAAATGAAAAACAACAACAGAGGAAGAAGAGAAAGTGAAGAAAGTGCTGTATTAAACTTCCCTGTATTACTTATATATTAAAATAAAGGAATCCATTTAAAAATTTAGCATACAAATGACAGTACCCTTTTCAATGGAAAAGAAGTCCCCAAAATTTTCATGGGAGAAAGATAATAATTCTAAATGGTCACTTACATCATTTTTAATACATATAAGCGGTACATTCAATACAGGAACATCACAGCAAAATATGCCATAATAAGAAAACATAGGCACATTATGCCACAATCCATATCATTATTATGATTGCTTTGCAACTATTCTATATTTAGAGGAAACATCTCTCATCATAATGTGCAATTCTTCTGCTTTATGACAAGATGGTCTACGGATGCAGCAATACAAAAATAGCATAGCTAGAAAGAAAAGAAAAAACATATGGCTATCAAACTTTGATTATGTCTGTAATATCAAATTCTGAAAATGGCAACACAGCATTCAAGGGCCTTTTAGAGGCCAACGAGAGTCAGAATTCACAATTATCTTTTTATGTCCAGCAAAGGGTCAGATGTACAAAATCATTATGGACTTTAAATATGACATGAACTGTGATATAGGATCAGGGATCACACCAATATGCAACATGCAAACTACAGATGATGGCTACAAGTCAGTACATATTCTTGTCCACCCTTTGATCTCTAATACCAAGTCAGGCTTTGGTACAGAGTAGTTCCTCCCATTAAGCCTTTTTTGAATACATTTGGGAGACTGACTTGAAACTGAAGTTCACACAAAAACTCAGGGACCTGGTGGGCAGAGAACTGTGCTTAGGGCTAGAAGCAAAGCTGGTGCCACACCATACCAGAATGAGAGGTGGGGGTGTAGGGAGTAGGGCCGCTCAGGTATGGCAGAGGCCATTGTACAGTTACACCAATGGAATTCAATAGGACAGAAAGGAATGAGAAGCACTTTGGTTACACTGAGACCCAGGCGGACCCCTTTCAGAATTGCTGAAATCTAATAAAAATGGGCAGTATCTTCTTCAGTTCAACACAGAAACATTTATTTTTGTTTGTACTATTTATAAGGAACCACCACAATTAGAATATACAAAGATAAATGATGCATGAATCTTTCTCCTCAAAGAGGTTTCCATCCATTAGGATAGATGAGCATTTAATTATAGACTTTACCACAAGGCAAATTGAAATGTATTGTCATTAGAAGTTCATACAAATCATGACAAAATTTTAAAGAGTGATTTGATTTTGACCTGGGAAATCTAGAACATCTTTAACAAGTAGATGGCATCAGCTGGCCTTAAAGAATGAGATTAAGTAATGTCACCTAAAAATGGTGATAATAAAACAGTACTTGAGACTGAGAAAGTTGCAGAATGGTTTTAAACATATTTTGGAGTCATAAGCCCCTTTAAGAAGCTAACCAAATGAACATCTAAACTTGCAAAAAGTAACTGAGTGTTCTTGGGCTCCAGAAGCCTGTCTTTGGATGACTGGATCCTTGGGCTCCAGGTTGAGAAACTGTAAAAGAATATGAACAATCAGCACAAATCTCTGGAAATGGATGACTGGGTATAGAATCTAGTGAGGCTGCAGGGGAAGTTTGAGGCCTGATCAAGGAAAGCCTTGAAGGTCACATGAAAGGTAAATAAAAAGTAAATGTAATTTACATTTGCTAATAATAGTATTCCAAACCTATCAAGTGACCAATCCTAGAAAGAATAATTTTGGTGTCAACAGTAATCTCAGCTTGACCTGATTTCAAAGCAACATTCTGGATAGACTGAAATTGATGAGTGAATGAGTACAGGAAAAGGCAGGAAAGCCCTCTATGATGTTGTTCTAGTTAGCTTTTCAACCTTGTGATCAACAGACAGACATGCCAAGAACAATTTTAAGGAGGAAAAGTTTATTTGGGGCTCATGGTTTTAGAGGTCTCAGTCCATAGACAGTCAGCTCCATTGTTCTGGGCTTGAGGAGAAGCAGCACATCATGCCAAAAGTGTGGTGGAGCAAAGCAGCTGGGAACATGGCACCAGGAAGCAAAGAGGGCCCTCCTCACCATGGACAAAATATAAACCCCCAGTCAACCACCCCTCCAGTGACTCACCTGCTCCAATCACATCCTACCTATTTAGAGTTACCACCCAGTTAATGCCTATGAGTAGATTAGCACACTGATTAGGTTAAGGTTCTCATAAACCAATCACTTCACCTCTAAACTTTTCTTGCATGGTCTCACTCATGAGTTTTTGGGGGACACCTAATATCTAAAACATAACAGAAGTCATTTTACAGAATCATCAGGGAACTTCTTTCAATAGGGAGACCACATCTGTCCTTTTTCTGATACCCTCTCCCTCCCAGTTATCATCCACTGCTTTCTACTCTTGATTAGAAAAGAAAAGAATGTGGACGAACAATATTGGGGCACACTCTGTGAATTACCTGCTGACCTTGAATTTTGCAGATGGATTGTTCCTGATCTCAGGGTTGCCTACTGTGCACACTCTGCTCCACCACATTTGTTTCTTTAGGTCTGCTGAGACTGACTTCCCACTGTAATTTATGTCATCCAGCTAGATGAAGACTCTGGTTCTTGGCTGCTCACCTGTTCTTTGTCCTCTTTCTGGATTATACTGCTCCTTAAGTCTATCCTTATTGCTCTGTTTTACTTGGTCCCTGATAATCCCCGTTAACCTTCACTTCTTCAGTTTCTTCCCAACATCTGTGTTTCTTGCTTCTCTCCTAGTAACTTGGTCTGCTTCCACCTATCCCCTGGTATTAAGGGCAAGAACACCAGTTCCGTCTGTCTGAGCCATATTCTACCACTGTGAGGGGTAACATCCAGGTAAAGTAGACACGCTTCTCATTATTAGATCCTGATGCAGTGAAGCAGGACCTATGCTACATTAAGAGTGTATGGGTGGCCAGGTATGGTGGCCCATGACTGTAATCCCAGCTACTTTGGAGTCTGATACAGGAAGATTGCAAGTTTGGGACTAGCCTGACCAACTTACTAAGAACCTGTTTCAAAAGTAAAATAAAAAGGGTTAGGGATATGGGTGAGTAATACAGCAATTACTTAACATACATGAGGCCCTGTGTTCTACTCCCTATAACACTAACACACACACACACACACACACACACACACACACACGAGTCAAGAGGAAGGAGTTCATTAAATGGGGACCAGGCAGTGTGCAGTGGGAAGGGAAAACAAATGAGTTGGGGCTAAAATTGTTCATCCTGGCAGTCACAGAAACCAATGGTTAAATAAATGGGAAAAAGGTATTTAAAGGTAAAGGGAACAATTTTAGGAGAGAAAAATGGAAGGTGGAGATTTAGAAAGAATGCAAAATGATACCCATTCTTTCTCTTCCCTTCAAGGTGTATTGAGACCTGCAAAATGACAAATTCTGGATTTATTCAATGATTTTGAGTTACAGCAACGTGAAAGATGCTTCTATACATCCTACAATCTTCATCTTAATGAAGATCTCTAGCTTCACAGAGACTTCCTTCCAGTCAGATGCTTCCTTCCTGACCTCCTTTGCCTCTGTCACATTTAAAAGTAATCTAAGTTGGGCTTTGGAATCAGAAACCTGGGTTCCGATCCCAATCTTCCAATGTTTAGTGATGTGAGTTCTGACAGGTCATATAGAAAATTTAAAGTTTCAGATTCTTTATCTGTAAAAGGGTTGGATGATAATGACCCATGACTTGTATAAGAAAGTACTTAAATTAATACATAAAAGCAATATGCACAATACCTAGCAGACTTTACTCAATAAAAATTAATAATTGCTGTTATGATATGTGCTGAGACAGCTTCTAATTTTATCTGTGATCCTACTTATTTTAGATGCCACAAGGTTACATGTCATATATTTGGATTATAGATAATATAATAAATTTTAGGAATTAAAAAATATCTGGTTTGACCATTGCCTGCAAGTTCCTATGTGATCTAGTCTTGACTTTTTCCCTGATATCATTTCAAATATTTCTTCTTTGTGCACACTAGCTTCCAGTCACCATGGTCTAATGGGAAATCTAAGCACTCTCCTACCTCGGGGTCTTGGTGTGGGTCTTGGTGTTGCTGCTGCCTTTGCCTGGGACTCTTTCCATCCTGGTCTTGAAATGACCACTTCCTTCCCTAACCACTCAAGCTGTAGCCGCATCATGCTTCTTGCTACACATCTCCTTCTTCACCACATTCCAATTTTATTTTCTTCATAATAAAACTTCATAACATCACTCCCTGAAATGACATTACTTCTTATTTATTCATATGTTCACTTAATTATTGTCCCTGTTAAGATTGGTACTGGAATGTTCCCCAAAATCTCACGTGTAGAAGGATTGGTCACCAGCTGCTGGTGGAATTGGAGGGTGGTGGAACCTTTAGTAGGTGGAGTCTAAGTGGAAGAGGTAGGTCACTGGGGGTATGCCTTTAAAGGGTATATTTTGTCCCTGGGCCCTTCTCTTTCTCTCTCTCTCTCTCTCTCTCTCCCTCTCTCTCTCTCTCTCTCTCTCTCTCTCGCTTTTTCTCTCTGTTTTCCAGTTACCATAAGCAACAGTCCTGCTCCACCACAAGTTCTCTACCATGATTTTCTGTCTTGCTGAAGTTCCAAAGTAATAGGGCCTAGTGACTATGGACTGAAACTTCTGAAACTGTGAGCCAAAATAAATCTTTCCTCCTTTAAATTGATCTTCTCAGTTGTTTTGATACAATGATGAAAAGCAAACTCACATAGTCCTTCACAAAAATGTGAATTCTATCCATGTGAAGGTCTTTCCCAGATTATTTTTTCTCCAGCATCTTGAAGAATGCCTGGAACATAGTATGACAAAAAAATTATTAAATGAACACATAAGTAAATGAATGAATACAAAAATGAGGGGCTTGTTGGGAACAAAGTTGGTAATTCCTTCAAACCCAGTGTCCTCCCAATCTGCTGTGACAGTGGCGTTTTATGTCAGCTGCATAGAAGGGAATAGCCAACACACGAATGTTCACCACCACTCTATATCCATGTGCTTTCTCTTCCTTTAGCATGTTATTTTGAAAGTGTTTGTTAATTTTATTTATCTATTTATTTTGCAGGGAATAAGGATGTTTTTGGAACAACTGTGAGAAAACCTCTTGATGCAACCACAGAAGTAAATAATGCTTAGCTGCACTTGCTTCAGAGGCCACAGAGACCATCAGCATGGCACCTTTGCTTTTTATAAAATAAATAAATAAATAACCTAGGGAAGGTCAGCTGCTAACCACCTAATCACATTTATTTTTTTATAAGTGTGGAAGGTTGTCCTTTAAGGGTCTTCTGAGGTTATCTAATGTAGATCCCTCATTTAGCAGTTGAACAAACTGCAGTCCAGAAAGGTTAGGGATTGCTAGTGACCAGACGTCTATTAGTGGCAGGGACACGTTCAGGACACTGACCTGACTCTGAGGCCAGGGCTATTTTCTAGATGCCATGTGCCAGAAAACAAGCAAATGTTATCATTGATTTATTGATTTAAAGTTAAGAAAGGGCTGATATTAGAGACCTAGAACAACAGCAATTCAAAAATCATCAAATGAAGGATAAATCCTTACAAATATTCAAACGTTTTAGGGTTGTAGATACTCAATAAACATCTATTTATCTCGCATCTAGCATTTTCATATGTGCAAATAGCTCTATCTTTATTTGTAGGACTTAGGCAACAAAGGGTAATAAGGAATTTCACATGTGTAATTTGCAATAGATTTGTTTTCATCAGCAGTTGAGGAAAAAAAGGTGTGACTTCTCATAAAGTACCAATCAAGCTCAGTGCTATTGTAATGAAAAAAGCCACTGTGTGTGTTCTGCTTCAAAGACAAGTTGATTTTTAAGAAGTGGTTTTCATGAGCAGAAAATTGCTAAAAATGAGACTATTTTATGGGTAGGAAGCCATAAAAATTAGTCCACTTTAAACCCTGACTTTATTCAAATTTCTATAACTTTATCTCACATGCATTATTTATTTTTGACACCTGGAATGTAAGTAAAAATGATCTGGACCAATCAAAATGTATTTTCCATAAAAATCAGAAATAGAAATAACAATTTATGTTCCCGTTTGTAACAATGGAGGGGTGGTAGACTTACACTGAAATATTTTGTGACCTATAGTTTCAGCTAGTGGGAGTTAGAATCGCTGAGCTGTGTATGACCTTAACTTGCAGGACTGGTGAGAAGATAATGAAATGTCAACAGATCCTCAAGAAGTAACTGGCTCCAGCGGGTGAGGTAAGGGTTCCTAGGAGCAAGTTCTTATCAGTCTCTCTAATTGTATTTTTGTATTCACTAATGGGTTCCTTCACTCGCCTGAATATTTTACAGATTGCAAAAAGATGCTTGGTTTTCAAATTATATGCCAGTCTGAAGAATTTGGAATAACTTAGGGAAAGTAGCATGTCAGCTAGTGAATGTAAAACCAAAAAACAACCAAACACAGAAATTATCAAGGAGACATAAAGATGTAAATTAGCAGCTTAGAAATTTTAGATTTTTGTTCCTCTTTCTTTTCCACCTAAAGAATGTCAATTATCTATTCAGACTTGTAATAATCTCTTTCATTATCCTTAATTATTGTTCTCTATCCTTCTTTCAACTTTTTCCTTTATCTCTTATGCTTTTATTCCATGAATTTCTGCAAAAGTATTTTTTTATTTTCTGAGAAATGGACCAGATCATAAATGACAATAGAGCTCTGACCTACAACTTCTGCAGCAACAGTCTGGGAAGCAGATCAGAAAGGAAGAAGACTTGAAATCCCTATTCGGGATTTGTGTTTGTTGAGGGTTTGAAAACAATGGGCCAAATGGTGTAAATCAGGGGGCAGAATTTTTTTGTAAGAGGTCAGATAGTGAATATTTTTAGGGCCATGGAATTTCTTTTATAGAGATTCAGCCCTACCTTTATAATGTGAAAGCAGAAGAAACAGAAGTAGACAAGAGACAGTGACTGTGTTCCCGGAAGACTATTTACAGAAACAGACAGCAACCTCCATTTGGGCCTTAAGCATAATTTGTCGAATCCTGTTCTTTGGCGTAAAACACATACTCAGATCACAGTGTATGTCAGAATGTAAGCCTTGAACATTAGGAGCAGTCTGCAGATATTTTTAGAACTGACTTCCTTCATTCAGCAAATATTTCTTGAGCCAGGTATTGGCTCAAATGATCAGCAAAGACAAAAATCCTCACCTGAATGGAGATGTATCGGTTGGGGATGACTGATAAAGAACAGTAAATGAACTAAATAAGTAAACTTAAAGGTATTAAAAGTTGAAAGTATGAGGTGGAAAATAGCATACAAGGGGAATGGAGAATATCTATGGGGGTGTAATGAGGAAAGAATGGTCTATCATTTTCAATAGAATGGTTAGATTAGTCCCATCTGAGCAAAAATTTGTGCCTCTTCACAGAGAGTTCACATCCTGCGGCTCTTTCAGTTGTGATCCATTTTATGACACTGGAACCCTGCTGATGCTGTTTCAAGGTGTGTGTGTGGGGGGGGCAGGGAGAGTATCATATAACATTTTTATTAATTTCGAACCTTTTAGAGTCCTGAGTCCTGGAACTCCGATCTTCACAGGTATGTCTCTAATGGTCCTTCTTTTTCTATCTCCCCTTCTTCCTTTCTTTGCATCCCGAGTTCTCAATTTATTTCCATGACCTCTGATGAATATGTTTTCATCTTAGATGAGACAGGAGTGCAGGAGGGAACTGGAGTGGGAGGGATAGGTTTCCCTAGTCAGGATAGGCTCTGTCAGAATCTATTTTTCCCCAGAGAGCGCCTTTGATGTGGAGAATACTCTTGACATATGTCACAATTATTCTTTCTCATCAGCTGCCCAAATCATGAGGGGCTCTTTCTCAGATCTTCACCATGAGAACTTGATGGGGTTCTTGGAGGCAAAATCCCCAAGAGTGCGGGGGGCTCCCTAAGACCGCCACCCTTAGGAGTATCTTACATTCACGCTGGGCCACCATGGATTCTGATTGTCCAAGTATGCAGATCTCAGCTATGACTCTCTGTATGTACCTGTGACTACAGATTTAGAGCTGGCAGTTTGCCCTGAAACATATTTTTATAATTGGTTTAAGAAGCATAATTGATTTTCAGTTTGTTCAGCTTTTAGTTGTAAAATAAAGTGTCTACTTCCATGTTCTTTACATATCAGATCTGAAACTGGACATCTTACAAAGTCTTTCAGGGCCTAGACCTAAAACTCATAAAAAAAAACAAGCAAAAACAAACTTGCAAAATTTTACATCTTCTCACATGTCACATGTCATTTGCCAAAACAAGTGTTTTAGTCAGCTTTTTTGTTGCTGTGACCAAAAGACCAGACAAAAAAACTCAAGAGGAGGAAAAATTTATTTGACTCATGGTTTCAGAGGTCTAGTCCATAGCTTTGGGCCTGAGGTGAGGCAGATCACTATGGCAGAAAGGCATGGTGGAGGAAAGCAGCTCAGGACATGGCAATCAGGAAGCAAAGAAAGCACTGTTCACCAGGAACAAAACATACCCCAATGTAGGAGGTCGTGTGAGCGGGGCGGCGCCTCCTCCCACTACGTGCCCGGCAGCCCCAGCAACCTCGCGGGTGAGGCGGCGCTGCCCGGCCAAAGGCGGGTGGGCGAGCCAGTTGTGGCGCAGCGGGGACTTTTCCAGCTGGCGGCGGTGGTGGCTGCCTGGCCCTTCCCCGTCCGCCCCCATGGGGCTGCCCGGGGAGCAGGATTCTCTGGCCCGCGGCGGAGCCCGGTGCCCTTGAGCAGCCACTGGCTGCGCTTGCGCTGTGGGCCAGAGAACCTCATGTGTGAGGTGTAAGAGGAGGAAGACGCAGAACCGCTGGGCTCCTGTGGGCGAGACCGGCACTTCACCCTGCACTTCAGCCCGCAAGACCTGCAAAGAGAAGCATGCAAGGAAGCATCCCCCAAAAGTAGAATAAAGAAGTTGGTCATTCCCAGTCCGCCTCCGATTCTTTCCCGTGGTGTAGTTGCTGCAGGCGGCAACAAGTGGTGGTCCATATGGGGAACTTTGGCACGGTGGGTAAGTACTGAGGAACCTCGCGGGAATCTCTGGCCAGAGCGGTTAAGAGTGAGGGAAAGTAAGAGAAAAATAGGAAGGGAGGAGAAAAATAAAAAGGTTGTTCATTTCCAGTCCGCCTCCGTCATCAGCACGCAGGTAAACTGAGGAACTTTGGGTGAGTAGGGTGAGGGAAAGCAAAGCTGTTCATTCCCAGTCTGCTTCCGTCATGGGTCCGGCGGGTAAACTGAGGAACCTCGCGGGAGTAGGGCGAGGGAAAGTAAAGCTGTTCATAATGGAGTCGGAAATCTCAAAGAATGAGATGACCAAAGTCATAAAGGATTTGTTGATGAGTGATAGTACAGCAGTGGAGGAATCTACTGTAGAGTCATGTGTTCGAATCTTAGCAACAGTGAGCCCCTTGGTTTAGGAAGGCTTACTTAATGTTCCACAAGGGGATCTTCATAAACAGGATTTAATAGCGACAGAAAAAAGGGGGCTCCTCTTTCTAAAAGAACATTTCCTATGTGGCGATTAATTAGGGAATATTTAACTTCATCTAAACCTAGCATCCAGGAAAGTGTCGCTGAAAGTCCGGAAGCCTTAGGAAACAAGGAGAACAAAGTGAGAAAGAATTGAGTGGTAGTGACTTTGAAAGTAATTACTCAGATAATTTAAGAGAAACAAGGGAAAAAGGTAGGGGAAAGCTAGATATTCAGCCTTCTCCACCACCATGGGGGAAATCCTCTGACCTTTCTAAGCTTAGACACCCTGGAATGCAGGGAACCCAGAGTTTGTGGAACTGCCCATATTTGAGCACCAAAATAGACAGAGATACCATCAACCATACCATAAGTATGCTTGAGTCTTTGAGTAATTTAATTTTGATTCCTACTACTGATTGAAAACATGAACACGAACATGATAATTCTCCTCCTGATGATTCCACTGATTGATGGAAACACCTTACAACTCTGGTCTGTAGTTATGGCCTTTGTCCCTCCCTCCTTAACCTCTGCCCTGATTACATTTAAGCCTACCCCTATATGTGTCATGTCACCGTTCATCCTTATAGCCTCTAATGCCTCCTCCATTGAACTCAATGTTGGAATAGTAGTTTTCCTGTAATGATTGTTGCTCGAGTTCCTAGGTACCTCCCAATGCCAGTTTTAGCCAATGTGGAAGTCCTGCCTGTGGTGTTGTCGTGACGCATTGAACAATCTCACCAGTAGTGTGGCCATGGCTCTTCAAACACAGGAGACCATAGATCAACATCTTCATCTGGTATGGTCATACTCAACCAACGTGTTGATCTTCTCCAAGAACAAGTGGATATTTTGATGGACCTTGCTGCATCAGGATGTCTTGGACATTATTCAGGACTATGTCTTACAGGGGTTCAATACCATAATTATAGCAGGGCTGCCAATTTATCAAGACAACTTAGTGCTGTGCTTAATGGATCTTGGAACTATCAGTTTGATAATCTCACCAGATCACTACGAGCCCAAACAATCTTAGTAAATTCTACTAAAGTCAAGGTGCCTTCTATTGCTGATGTAATTACGTTTTTTAAAGATATTGTACAATGGGGTCAAAAATGGGCAGGCATTATGGGGTTCTGTTTAATACTTCTGTTGTTCATTGTATTAGCATTTTATTGCATGTGTAAGATGCGCCTATGCCAACAAAGGGATAAGATCATTGTAAAAAATGCACTTGCGCCTTAGAAGCCGGAACTTCTCCTCAGGCTTGGCTGTCTCAAATGGATGGCTGGCAGTCAAAGACGGGAAAGTCTCATGTGACTGACATATCAACCTAAGACAGGAGCCAAGATGATAATATCAAGTTTCTTGGTAATCCGATGATGGGTAAGAATGTCAGTAAGACATGTGGATGCCTAAGACAGGCACAGTTGATCCAGATGTAATGATAGCTATCACACATCCATTAAAGTTTTCTTCACCTTTTAAAGCAAAAAGGGGGAGATGTAGGAGGTCCTGCGTGCACGCGTGGCGCCTCCTCCCCGGATGTGCACGGCAGCCCCAGCAACCTCGCGCACGAGGTGGCACGGCGTGGCAATAGCTGTGTGGGTGAGCCAGTTGTGGTGCAGTGGGGACTTTTCCAGCTGGTGGCGGAGGTGGCCGCTGGCCCTTCCTCGCCCCCCCCCCCGCCATGGGGCTACCTGGGGAGCAGGACACTGTGGCCGGTGGCGGAGCCCGGTGCCCTTGAGCAGCCAGTGGCTGCGCTTGTGCTGCAAGCCAGAGAACCTCGTGCGTGAGGCATCGGAGGAGGAAGACACAGAAATGCCGGGCTCCTGTGGGCGCCGATGGGAGACCGGCACTTCACCCTGCACTTCAGTCCGCAAGACCTGCAAAGAGAAGCATACAAGGAAGCATCCCCCAAAAGTAGAATAAAGAAGTTGGTCATTCCCAGTCCGCCTCTGATTCTTTCCCGCGGTGTCGTCGCTGCAGGCGGCAACACCCTAAAAGCATGCCCTCAGTGACCTCCGTCCTCCAGCTACCACCTACCTGGCTACAGTCACCACTCAGTTAATTCATGTAAGAGAGTTAGTCCACAGATCAAGTCAAAGTTCTCATAACCTAGTCATTTTGCCTCTGAATATTCTTGGATTTTTTCATACATAAGCTTTTGGGGAACACCTAATATCCAAACCATAACAGCAAGTCAGATGGTAAAACCTAAAGCAACAGGTGGACACATACCTCATCTACGCTGAGGCCATGAGAAAGGCCTCAGGGAGGGGAAAGTATCAAGACCACTCACCCAATGAACCATAGAATAATAGTTATTTCCTTGTTTCATCATGAACTTTTCTCCCCTTCCATTGACTCTGAAACACTTTTGTATTAAATTCTCTATTTGAAATTGTATATTCACCCCCATCCCTGCAATGGACTTTGACATAGCCTCTTCTGGTTTAGATGTGGTGTCCTGAACCCCTGCACCCAGGATGGCGCCATCACTGGTCGGTTGCAGTAGCGGAGCGAGCTGGCAGGTGAATCAGGCCGCCTGCACCGCGGAGGTAGCTGGTGGGCACCAAAACCACCTGCCTTGCGGAGCTAGGTGGCGGGCAGCCAACCTGCCCAACCACCAGGCCAAGCACGAATGCCATCACTGAGCAGTGCCACCCAACCACCACGCCGAGATCTGTCGAGGCCTGTTGCCATCACAGAGCTAGTCAGAGGCTTCTTTGTAGGCTGGTACAGTCATTTTGAATTATTCCTGAGTGCATGGCCATCATCATTGGAAGGGCAGCTCCCTTCCTGAGACGCCTACAGGAGACTGGAGACCCTTTGATAGGACCCAGGAGTCAAGAAGAGGAGGTATTGAGAGACTCGGGACCAACTCAGAGCCACCGGTTGTGTCTCTCCCACTGATCGGGCTCCCTGGATGGGGCAGTAGGGAACACAGGGAACTTTGTGGAATAGAGTGGCCCAGTGGGACTCCCCTGCTGGAGCAGGATACCCAGTCAACCAGGAGCATTTCAGGGAGGGCTGCATAGTGAGAGGCTTTGACGCAGAGTAAGGGTCCAAGGCCCAGGAGGTAGCTCCGGTCCCCAGGGAACATAGCAGAGGAAGGCTGCTCAGCAAGGGAATCCCTCACAGACCAGGCTCCCCAGCCAGGGAGTAGGTCAGGACCCCTGGGAACATCACAGAGGAGGGCTTCCCAGCCCAGGTGGTAGTTCTGGACCAAAGGGAACTTCTCGGAGGACAGCTGCCCAGCGAAACCGGGTAAATCTTCCCTGCTGGGCGAGGCTTTCCTGTCAGGGCAATGGAACCAGAGACACAGGCCTAGATCAGATGTGCCCCAGTCTGCAGTCTAGTCCCCCTTTGGCTGACCATCAGTCAACAAGTGGAGGCGCCTCTGCCCACTGACACGGAATATACCCCACATGAAGACCACCAGCCCTAGAAGGCCAGCTTCCTAGTGGAGTACCGCATTATCAAGTTCCTCCAAGACTTCAGGCTACTGAAGGCTAGGAGGTGAGTTATTGGAAATCTGTAGGGACACTATAAGTCAATAGAGGAAATCTGCAATATCTCAGAGGTTCACTACTAGAGGGGTAGATACCTGAGCAATATGAGAAAACAAGGGAAGAAAATGTCCCAAACAAACCGAGATGGTATAGCAATAAAATCCAATGACAGCATGGCAGAAGAAATATCAGAAAGGGAATTCAGAATGTATGTAATTAAAACGATCAGAAAAGCAAATGAGGAGATGAAAGCGCAAATGCAGGCATTGAATGATCACACCAATTGACAGTTAAAAGAGCAAATACAGGAAGCAAAAGATCATTTCAATAAAAAGTTAGAGATAATGAAAAAAAAACCAAACAAACAGAAATCCTTGAAATGAAGGAAACAATAAACCAAATTAAAAACTCCATAGAAAGCATAACCAATAGGATTGAACACCTGGAAGACAGAACCTCAGATATTGAAGACAAAATATTTAATCTTGAAAAAAAATTGACCAAACAGAGAAGATGGTAAGAAATCATGAACAGCATCTACAAGAATTATGGGATATCATGAAAAGGTCAAATTTAAGAATTTTTGGAATTGAGGAAGGCTTAGAGAAACAAGCCAAAGGAATGAGTAAACTATTCAATGAAATAATATCAGAAAATTTCCCAAGTCTGAAGAATGAAATGGAAAATCAAGTACAAGAGGCTTATAGAACACCAAATTCACAAAATTACAACAGACCCACACCAAGGCACATTATAATGAAAATACCGAACATACAAAATAAAGACAGAATTTTAAAGGCTGAGAGAGAAAAGAATCAAATTACATTCAGAGGGAAACCAATAAGAATATCAGCAGATTTTTCAATCCAGACTCTAAAAGCTAGAAGGGCCTGGAACAACATTTTTCAAGCCCTGAAAGAAAATGGATGCCAACCAAGAATCTTATACCCAGCAAAACTTACCTTCAGATTTGACAATGAAATAAAATCCTTCCATGATAAACAAATCTAAAAGAATTTACAAAAAGAAAGCCAGCATTACAGAACATTCTCAGCAAAATATTCCATGAGGAAGAGATGAAAAACAACGATGCAAATCAGCAAAGGGAGGAACTACCCAAAAGGAACAGCCAAATAAAGGAGAAACCAAGTAGTGTCCAAAAAAAAAAAGAGCCAAATGACTGGGAATACAAAACATATCTCAACAATAACCCTGAATGTTAATGGCCTGAACTCATCAATCAAAAGACATAGACTGCCAGATTAGATTAAAAAGAAAAATCCAACAATTTGCTGCCTGCAAGACTCATCTCATAGAAAGAGATACCCACAGACTAAAGGTGAAAGGATGGGAACAAGCATACCACGCACACGGACGCAGCAAAAAAGCGGGAGTATCCACCTCATATCAGATAATGTGGACTTTGAGCCAAAGTTAGTCAGAAGGGATAAAGAAGGACATTATATACGGCTTAAGGGAAGCATAAATCAGCAAGATATAACAATCATAAATAGCTATGTCCCAAACAGTGGCTCATCCATATACATCAAACAAGTCCTTCTCAATTCCAGAAATCAAATAGACCACAACACAATAATACTAGGTGATTTTAACACACCTCTCTTACCACTGGACAGATCCTTCAAACAAAAATTGAACAAAGAAACCATAGATCTCAATAACGTAATCAATAATTTAGACTTAATGGACATTTATAGAATATACCGTCCAATGAAGAGTGAATACACCTTCTCAGCAGCACATGAATCCTTCTCTAAAATAGACCATATTTTATGCCACAAAGCTAATGATAGTAAGTACGAGAAGATAGAGATACTACCTTGTATTCTATCAGATCGTAATGAATTGAAATTAGAAATAAATGTCAGAGTAAAAAATAGAAACTTCTCCAACACCTGGAGATTAAATAATACACTATCGTATGATGAGTGGATAACAGAAGACAGCAGGAAGGAAATTAGATGTGGTGTCCCTCAAGAACATTTGGAGGAGAAATGATTGGGCTATAGCCTTCACTGAATCAGTGAATTGATCCCTTGATGGGATTAAATGAGTGGTAACTGGAGGCAGGTGGTGTGTGACTGGAGGAGGTGGGGCATTGGGGTATATTTGTTGTACCTGGCGAGTGGAGTCTCTCTCTGCTTCCTGATCACTATGTGCGTTGCTATTCTCTGCCACACTCTTCTGCCATGATATTCTGCTTCACCTCCAGCCCTCAGGAATGGAGCTTACTGTCTATGTATTGAGACCTCTGAAACCTGTAAGTCCCTAAATAAATCTTTCCTCCTTTATAGTTGTTCTGGTTGAGTCCTTTAGTCATAGTACTGAAAAACCTGACTAAAATACAATCCAAGTTCAGCAGAGAAGGAAAGGGATCTTATTACCTGTCTCTCTGAAGGCTCGACCCTCTGAATAGTGCCAGTCAGTGGGTTTAATGCAGTTTGTTGACTGCTTTTCTAAATAACATTCCACTGGCACATGAGCATGGACTTTTATTTATGTACTATCAATGACTATCTTGTTCTTCAATATAAGAGTTGAAGAGTTGCAAATCTGAAGATGTTTACTACCTGTGTGCCTCTGGAAAAAGTTTTCCAACTCCTGGTATATAGTGGAGGTCCTGCACACCATGCACAGTGCACTCATGGGGGTCTGCATGTGTCTCCATTCGCACTGGAGAATATTCTCTGTGTGTATGTGTGTGCACATACATGCACACATTTTGAATCAAAGGTGTGTTCAGGCAAGTTTAGAAGATGCAGAAAGAGAAGGAGAGGGAGAGGGAAAGAGAAATTTAAATCTCAGTTATTCTGCATATTAGTTATGTGACTTTGGTCAAATTTCTTAAACTCTCTAGCCCTCAGTTTTCTCATCTATAAACTTATTAAATTATATTAAATTTCATTATAGATTAAGTGAAATTACTTATTAATCACTGAGTGAACATTAAAATGTGCTAAGTGAATGTTATAATAAATAATGCATCTGTTGTTTCATATAAAAGTATTGAGTACCTATTATAGAATACTGCCCTCTCCTCCACCCCTGCATGGTTCTGAAATTTATGGCAATAATAAGAGGTAGAATCACTGAATGTCATTTTAAAATAGGTATTAATTCATTTAATTCTCATAACACTGAGATTTGTAATATTATTGTCAAATCTGGGTTAGAGATAAGAGGACCAAGGCACAGAGAAGTTAAGTGGAGTACCCAAGGTTACATGGCTAAGAAGTTAGGCAGAGCTATGTTGATGCACTGATCAAGTTTCTGTGTTAGCAGTCTTCAGTGCTGCACTGAGTATTAGCCAGGAGGCATGTTTAGTAGTGATTCATTTTTAATCCAGATGGTCACCGTCACTGAGGGTGCTGATGTGTTTGGGAATGTGTGCTGAACTTAGGTAACTCTAGGTACATCTTTTTGTGCAGGGTCTGTGGAGGTCTCTGTGAAAAGCAATGTGTGACCAATGCAGGAAAAACCCATGACCACATTTCAGAGGTGTGCAGCAATTCTCAGTGATATGTGGATGGGGCTATGAGACACTTGGCTTCAGGTTGCATGTCTTCACTGGGTGGAGCGGCAGTGGGGGAGATAGCAAATGAAACTAAATTGCACAGGTACATGTTATGGCTTAATTATATCCCCACCAAATTTACATGTTGAAACCTTAACAGTGAGTGCTTTAAAATGTAACTATATTTGTAAATAGGGCCTTTACAGAGGCAATTAAATTAAGATGAGTCTTTCAGTGTAGGCCCTAGTCCCATATGATTGGTGTCCTTGTAAGATGAGGAAACTTAAGTACTAGGGAGGAGCATGCATAGAGAAAAGTTCATGTGAGGACAGAGAAAAGGTGAACACCTGCGAGACAAGGAGAGTGGCCGCAGAAGGAATCAAATGTGCCAACACCTTGCTCTTGAACTTCCAGTTCCCAGAACTCTGAGAGAATGCTTCTCTATTGCTGAAGCCACCCAGTTTATGGTTTTCATTAGGTCATCCAGCACTCATACAGTACACCAGCAGTACTCCACCGGGCCACTGTCACCTGAATATAGAACAAAGAGGAGATGAGGGAGACTTTCATTGTCATCCCACCTCACATGGTGGAACAGATGTGACTTGGGGTGTTTGCCAGTGCCACCAACCATGACTAGCTGAGCTCAAGATCAGCAAGGGGGAATTTGGTAACCAGAGACAGAAGGACCTATGGTGGTAGCACCTTCTATGACAGTGGAACAGCCAGAGCCACGTCCAAGGGATTTGCTGCACCTTAAAAAGTGGTGGTGGAGATAAATGAACCCATAGAGCAGAAGGAGGAAAGGGTTCTGGCCAGCAGAGAGGAAGAAGCCATAAAAAGCCAGTGTGTGTTGCATATGCCGCTGGAGATTCTAAAAACAATTTTTAAGGGGGGATTTTTCAGGAACCTGGGTTTTATGCATTGGAATTTTGAAGAAATGAACCAGAGAAATTAGGTGTTAATATTAGTACTCCCACATCTGTGCCCAGTGGGTGGTGAGGCTTGGGGAAAGTTACAGTTCCCTGAGCAGGTGTCTGTGAAGAAGCAGGTGTCTTTAAACGCTAAAGACAGGGCGTTGGAAGAAAGAGACTGATAAGCAAATAATGGTGATTTGGAAAAAAAAAAAAAAAAAAAGACTGTGAAGATTTTTGCAAATATGAAAAGGAAGGACCCAGGAGAAGTAGATTTAAGTCCACCCAATCTCTTCCTAGGGTTATCAAGGAAGATCTAATTAAAAGGACTTTGTAAATAGAGAGCATTATGTAGATGGTTTATTAAGCTGAACTTTATTCAGGATGATCACAGGTAGGAATTCAATGGCAGGAATAGGAAATGAACTTAGAGCAAAACAATTAATAGACTCAAGAAAAGAAAAAAAAAAAGGAAATCAAAGAGGGCATATTAAAAAGGAGGCAGATAAAAATAGAGGGGGGAGGGGAGGACCAAGTTGCAACATGCTATAGATAGAAGGAGTGGAAGTAGTAAAAATTTGTTGATTTTCCAGAGAAGGGATGGATACAGTGTGAGAATCCACTTAACTGCCAAACATGATGATTGACAGAGAGAAGGCTGACATTCTCATTGGAACCAGGTCACTGGTGTCAGTGGTAGGAAATTGATGGAGACACCTAATCCCTCCTTCCCTGGGAGTGAGACTTTCTGTCCTCCAGCCACCATTTTTAATTAGCAGCAATCAGTGCAAACTGGAAGCTAAAGACAAGAGTTAAATGTTCCAGTTTCCTTTCACCCAATGACTGGATGTGGGTTGCAGCTGGAGGTGGTGAGTGGCTCATTGACTGCAAACAGCAGGTCTTCCTTACACAGTTGCTAAGGCACTCCATACCCGTTTTCCTGTATTTGTAAAGGGGAGAAAATAATGGAAATTGTGCCCATGTAATTAAAAAATAAAAATAAAAAATTCAGAGCAATTACCTCTTCATCGCTGTGACCAAAGAGCCTGACAAGAGCAACTTACAGGAGGAGAGGCATATTTTGGCTCATGGTTTTGGAAGTTCATGATCAGCTGACTCCATTGCTCTAGGGCTGAGGTAAGGAGGAACATCATGGTGGAAGGTTACAACAGAAGAAAACTACTTAGCTCATGGAAACTGAGAAGTAAAGTGGGAGAGATGAGAAAGAGGGGGGTGGGCAGGGACAGATATAGTCTAAGAGCATATGCCTGGTGATCTACTTCCTCCAGTCATGCCCCACTTGCTTACAGTTAGCACTCAGTAGTCCATTCAGTTATCAGTGGATTAATTCACTTGTTGGATTAGATTGATAAAGCCAAAGTCCTGATCATTGCCTAGAAGTCATAACTCTGAACCTTGCATTGGAGATCATACTTTCAACACATGAGTTTTGGGGGTACTTTTCATATCCAAACCATGGCAATTTCTACAAAACAATAGTACCAAATAGAGATTCTATAGCACAGAGAGAATTCCTAGGGAACAAAGCAGTTGAAATATGAAAGTATAGAGCTCAAATCAATGTAAAGAAATAACTCATCAAAAGTGTGATGATAAGTCATAAGAAGATAAAGGGAAAGTAAATGATGCTGAAATAATTAATACAAACATATATTCTAAAATAAACAAATTATGTTGTTCTTTCTCATGCCAAATAAACAAAAATGTTAAAATTATATAAAATCCTCTTGGGAACACTTTAGTTTTTTATTATCAAAACTGTGTGCTGTCCTGGGAGATAATGCAGAAGACCTTCAGGATGTTAAGCTGATTTTCTTTTCTAAATTGTTTTTGGATATTATAACTTTGTGATCTTCTTTGATTTAGGTTTTCTTCTTATGCCCATTTTCATACTGCCCTTCATGATTCTTTATTGCTTTCTTAGGGTCTGTTTTGTGCATGCTTTCCTTTACAGATTCTCTGATTTGCTATTATTATTTTTTAATAATTGCTTGGGCTAAAAATACCAGATAGCAAAATATAACCCCATGTAATAAATAAAAGCTGATAATCACTTAACAATGACCTTAGTCCCTAGCTGTTTTTTTGAATGTGGCCTTGGGGACAGCACAGAGCTTTTCAGGAGACCCTTGGCTTTGAGGTGAGGTCCTAGATACAGGACATGAAGAAAACTGGGGTCTTAGAAAAGAAGTGCTGCTTCATTATAATAGAGTGAAAATTCTAAATATCTTATTCTATCCATAGTTTTTCTTATTGTTGTTTTGCTTAAAAATAGAGAGTATAACCTTATTTTCTAAGGTCAGTAGACGGATTTGAGTGACGTTTACAAGTGAATTTTTAGAAAATTATCACATAATACCCAGGAAATACAATTTGGCATGGATCTGGATGATATTGTGGGCACATATAAGAGTCTGACAACAAAGCTGTCTATAGTCAGGTCTGGTTCTTTTGCTTACTAACTAGAAGTCCTTGGTTGACTAATTCTAAGTTGTTTCCCCAGCTGTTCACGAGGAAAATAAAAGTATCTGTCTCAGAGGATTGGTTAGGATTGCTGACTGATACTAATGCATGATTAGCATTTACTGTAGTATCTTATGTAGTCATGGAAAACATGTACCAAATGCCAGTAAAATTATTCAAAGTGTTACAGGCTAACTAATTTTATATTGCTAATGTGAAATAATATTTAAGACATGGAACTATGTCATGAGAAATGGGAAACAGGTGAAAAGCTTGTGTCCAGAAAAGTTAGATGTTAGAAAGTTAGAAAACATAAAATTAGAAGACTTGATCACAATTCCAGTTCTACTATTGTTTCTTAGAATATGATTATTCTCCATCAAGCAGTTCGAGTTCAAAACTGTGGGTTTACTAGTCTGATAGGGGGTTAATATACAGAATATACAAAGAACTCAAAAAACTTAACACCAAAAATAAATAAATAAATAGTCAATAAATGGGCAAAAGAACTAAACAGAAACTTCTCAAAAGAAAAAATGCTAATGTCCAATAAATATATGAAAAAATGTTCAATATCTCTAGCAATCAGGAAAATGCAAATCAAAACTACACTAAGATTTCATCTCACTCCAATGATCAAGAATATGAACGACAATAAATGCTGATGAGGTTGTGGGGAAAAGGTATGTTTGTACATTGTTGGTGGAACTGCAGATGAGTATACCCACTCTTGAAAGCAGTTTGGAGAGTCCTCAAAAAACTAGGGATAGAGCCACCATTTGACCCAGCTGTACCACTCCTTGATATTTTCCCAAAGCTCTAAAGTCAGCATACTACAGTAACACAGCCACATCAATATTTATAGCAGCACAGGTCAAAATAACTAAATTATGGAATCAACCCGGATGGCAGTCAATAGCTGAATGGATTAAGAAATTGTGGTACTTATATACAATTGAGTTCTACTCAGCTCTAAAAAAAGAATGAAATTATGGCATTTGCCAATAAATGGATGGAAATGATAATATCTTGCTAAACAAAGTTAGCCAAACTCAGAAACTCAAAGGTCAAATGTTTTCTCTCATATGTGGAAGTTAGAGTGAAATAAAGGAAAGGGGAGGGAAGGATAGGATAACATAAAGACCAATCAAATACAAATTAATAGATGAGTGAAAGGAAGTCTAGCAGAGTAGAGGAAGGCAAAGGGGAAAGGGAAGGGAGGATGAGTAGAAAAAGAGGTAGGAAAAGGGAGAGGATCATGAATTGAAATAAATTTCCACACATGTATGAGTTTGTTGGGATTAACATACTATGTACAACTATAAAGTTCTAACAAACAGACAAACAAAAACTCTAGAAACAAAAAGACAACAACAACTAAAACCTGTGGATTTTTAATTTGTCCTAAGAGCAGCTGTTTATTTATTTATTTTTCCTTCTGACTGATAGGAGAGAGATGAAAGGAATGAAGTAAAATGATCCCAATAAGATCTTGGAAGAGAATGTAGCTTAATGAGTGAGTCTAATGTTGGAGTGGGAGCCAGGGAAAGGGAGAAAACCTCTGGGATGACAGCTCTCTGTCACATCTGACAAGAAGAGCGAGGAGAGCTGTGTAATGTGCTCTGCATTAGCGTCTTTCAACTGCCAGCTGAGCTGTACTATTGTTGCCTCAGAAGGAAAGAGCTGATTCTGACTCAGCTGACTGAGTGTGGAAGGGCAGAAAGACCAGAGCACTCACTGATTGTGCTGTTTGATCAAGAGCAGAGGATTGAAGAGTGTAATCTATTCCAATGCATTCTTAGGAGGTAATGCAGGATGCCAGCCCTCTAAATGAGAAATCAAAGGCTCCCCATCAGCAGCTGCTGCTTACAGGCATTTCTTTATTTTGCATGTTAGAAGCCTTGAGTAGAGGAAGGCAATGAGACCTGGTGGGGAAATCTTTGAATTGAGAATCCTGGACCTCTAAATAAAACTTTGTTAACTCACTGTGATCTTGTATTCTTTGTTTCTCTCCATATCTAAGTTTCTGCACCTGTACGAGGGAAGGGTTGAAATGTTGGTCAGTAGAATCTTAAAATCTCTTCTAAGGTATAAAATTTTACCCTACGTGGTTATGGAGAGGATCAATCTTCACCCCAAAGATTGCTCATTCTCTTTTCCACATTGTTCTTACCTGATATCTCATCTGTCTCGCTGTTCTTTTTCTGAGCTCTTGCATTACAGGTCAACAGTGCACTTATACCTCTCCACTCTACCTAATCTGTGCCCTTCACTACTTCTGCCTTTAAATTTAAATGTACCTGTCTTTGGGACTCAATTCAGGTGTCTTACTCTCTTCCCTAAAAAAGAGTGTTCTCCTCTCTGCCTCAACTCCTGAAGTCTCCATTAAACTTCTCTTGTGTCCTCTTAAGTCACTCGTCATATGCCACATTGTGTATAATGATTAGATTGGCTGCTGTCTTTCCAAGTAGCAAGTGCTGTAAACTGTACAGTGTGTGGGCCCATGGGGACAGAGATATGCCATTTATCATAGCATGCCCCAAACTCTTCACAGGAAACTGTTCCAGCTTTCCCTAAGATACCTTATAGACTTTCATTCAAATAGCTAGAAGGCTGTAACCTGTCAAAGCAGGGTCTCCAGTGTCCCCATTTAGGCTATGACTTTGCCAGAGTCCATGTTGTCCAACTGGTCTGTATATCCCCTGCCCTCAGTGTTCTGTATAAATTTACATATAATGAGCGATGACTAAGTGTTAAATAAAAGGATGCAGTTTTGTTCCAGTACTGCAACAACTATAAAAAATGTCTCCATGGGTGTGGGAGGAGTCAGAGAAGAGGGTGTTTTTCCTTGAGTCAGTGTTTAGGGCTTGTCCTCTGGCCTCAAAAAGGTACTTAAGCATTTTGGAAGGGTGTGAGTATAGGCAGACAAGGCAAATTCTAAAGATATTAAGCAATATTGAAGTTGAATGAAATATGTATTCAATTCAGTGATGCACTGATAGTAGATTCTGAGTTTGGCGACAGGCTATTTAGGTTGGGGCAGTATTAAATAATTTTGTCTTCTCCTGATTACATCAGTCTCTGTTCCTATTCTATGTCAGGATTGTCCTTTTCTCTTGACTCCAAATAGAAACTTTCCTAAGCTTTCGCCCCTTCACCCTTGCCTCTGTTCATTCTTTTACCATAATAGATAAATACATTTAGTAAGGCTACAGACTACAATGTCAATATACAAAATCATTTGAGATCCTATATACTAACAATAAATAATTGGCAATCAAAAGCAAACCAAAGAAATGAAATCATAGATGTAAATTTAATATGGTCTGTGCAAGAGCTCTGTGTGCACAGCTACAAAACTCAGGTGAAACTTATCAATGAAGACATAAAAAAGTTGAAAGATATAATAGGTTCATGGGTACAATATATTTGAGATGTCTACTCTCAAAAATTGATCAGATTCAATACAATTCCAATTAAAATCCTATCAGATTTTTTGTGGTATCTCTAAGCTAGTTTTAAAATTTATAGAAAGGAAAAGAGCCCATTACAGCCAGAGCAATTTTGAAAAAGAATAAAGTTGGAGAACTTATATCATTGACTTTAAGACTTAACAGGAATCTTAACTCTAATATGCTGAATTATTATAATCAAGACAGAATAGTATTAGAGAAATGACATATAGTTAGATTAATGGAACAGAATAGAGAGTCCAGAAACAGATATGCAGAAGTATAGCCAAATTGATTTTTGACAATAGTGCAAAGGAAATTCAATGGAGAAAGGATGGTTTTTTACAACAAATTATATTGGAACAATTAAAGGAGTTATGAACAAAAAGAACCTCAAATTATAATTCACATTTGTATAATAATTCAAATTGGATTATGAACCTGAATGTAAAATTTAAAACATAAAATTTTTGAATAAAACATAAGAGGAAAATATTCATGACCTTAGTGAGACAGGGTTCTTAAGTAAAACCACCAAAAATAAAATTCATAAAAAAAAACACTGATGAATTTGGTTTTATAAAATGAGACATTTGTGGTTTGGAAAGATACTTGTCAAAAGTAAGAAAAAAGAAGTAACAATCTGGAAGAAGATATCTGCAAATCATACATCTTATAAATCATTCTCAAAAATCAATAATAAAAAAAACAAAAATAAAATGGGCAAAAAATTTGAAGAGACTTCACCAAAGAAGATAAATGGATAAAAAAAAGAAGCACATGAAAAGATACCTACATCATTAGTCATTAAGAAGATGCAAATTAAAACCCAAAGGAACTGCCAGTATATAACTTTTAGTATGCCTGAAAGAAAGAGAAGAAAACTTGACACTACCAAATGATAGCAAGGATGCTGAAAAACTGGAATTTCATATTTGTAGATGGAAGTGCAAAACAGAAAAGACACTATAGAAAACAATTTGCCAGTTACTTATAAAGTTAAGCATACACATAATTATGACACAGAAATTACCCAGAGAAATGAAAGTATCCATAATGCAAAGTAGTATAAAATCAATATCCATAAATCAAATGCATTTCTATACATAAGTGACAAATCCACTGACAGAGAAATTAAGAATACTACCTATTTACAAAAGCCCAAAAAATAAATAAAATACTTGGAAATCAATATAACAAAGAGATTAAAGACCTCTACAATAAAAACTACAGAACACTAAAGAAAGAAATTGAAGAAGACCTTAGAAGACGGAAAGATCTCCAATGATCTTGGATAGGCAGAATTAACATTGTCAAAATGGCCACACTATCAAAAGTGTTGTACAGATTCGATGCAGTTTATATTAAAATCTCAATGACATTCTTCATGGGACTAGAAAAAGCAATCATGAAATTCATTTGGAAAAATAAGACACCCAGAATAACCAAGGCAATCCTTAGCAAGAAAAGTGAAGAAGGAGGCATCACACTACCAGATCTTAAAGTATACTACAGAGCAATAGTAACAAAAATGGCATGTTATTGGCACCAAAATAGGTAGACTGATAGTACAGAATAGAAGACACAGAGACAAACCCACATAAATGCAGTTACTTCATACTAGAAAAAAGAGTCAAAAACATACAATGTAGAAAAGATAGCCTCTTCAATAAATGGTGCTGGGAAAACTGGAAATCCATATGCAGCAAAATGAAATTATACTCCTGTCTCTCACCCTGTACAAAACTCAACTTAAAATGGATCAAGGACCTAGAAAATAGATCAGAGACCCTGCACCAAATGGAAGAAAAAGTAGGTCCAGATTTTCATCATATCTGCTTAGGACCAGACTTCCTTAACATGACTCCAAAGTGCAAGAAATAAAAGCAGGAATCAATAAATGGGGTAGGTTCAAACTGAAAAGATTTTTCTCAGCAAAGGAAACACTTGATAATGTGAAAAGAGAGCCTACAGAGTGGGAGAAAATCTTTTCCACATGCACTTCAGATAGAGCACTAATCTCCAAAATTTATAAAAGACAAAAATCTTTCCAAAAATACAAATAACCCAACCAATAAATGGGCTAAAGAACTTGGCAGACACTTCACAGAAGATATACAAGTGAGCAACAAATATATGAAAAAGTGTTCAACATCTCTAGTACTTAAAAAAATACAAATTAAAACCACCCTAAGATTTCATCTAACTCTAATTAGAATGGCTATTATCAAGAACACAAGCAATAATATGTGTTGGCGAGAATGTGGGGAAAAGGGTACACTCATACATTGCTGGTAGGATTGCAAAGTGGTGCAGTCACTCTGTAAAGCAGTATGGATATTCCTCAGAAAACTTGGAATGGACCCACCATTTGACTAAGCTACCCCACTCCTCAGTTTATACCCAAACGACTTAAAATCAGCATACTACAGTAACACAGCCACATGAATGTTTATTGCAGCTCAATTCACAATAACTGTATTGTGGAACCACACTAGATGCCCTTCAATAGATGAATGGATAAAGAAACTGTGGTATATATACACAGTGGAATATTATTCAGCCACAAATAAGAATAAAATTATGGCATTTGCAGGTAAATGGATGGAATTGGAGAATATCATGCTAAGTGAAATAAGTCAATCCCCCCAAACCAAAGACAGAATGTTTTCTCTGATAAGTAGATGATGATTCAAAATAGGGGGAGGTGGAGGGTAAGAGGAGAATGCAGGAACTTTCAATTGTGTATAGAGAAATAAGGGAATGGGAGAGAGGATGGGAAGGAAGGATAGTAAAATGAGACAGACATCATTACCCTTCGTATATGTATGATTACACGAATGGTGTGAATCTTTATTGTGTACAACCATAGAAATAAACCTTGTACACCATTTGCATGTAATGAATCCAAATGCAGTCTTTAAAGTTAAAAATAAATAAAATTTTAAAAAATCAATGAATTGGATGAATTCAAATAAAAAGCTTCTTCTCAGCAAAGGAGGCAATCAATAATGTGAAGAGAAAGCCTACACGTCGGGAGAAAATCTTTACCACATGCACTTCTGATAAAGCACTAATCTCCAGGATATATAAAGAATGCAAAAAACCTAACACCAAAAAAAAAGAAATAACCAAATCAGTAAATGAGCTAAGGGACTGAACAGACACTTCACAGAAGAAGAAATACAATTGATCAACAAACATGAACAAATGTTCATCATCTCTTGCAATCAGAAAAATGAAAATCAAAACTACTCTAAATTTCTTCTCACTCTAGTCAGAAATCCAATTATCAAGAATACAAGCAACAATAATTCTTGATGAGGATGTGGGGGAAAAGGTAAACTCATACATTGTTGGTGGGTCTGCAGATTAATACAACCACTTTGGAAAGCAGTATGGAGATTCCTCAGAAAACTTGGATGGAACCACCATTTGACCAAGTTACCCAACTCCTTGGTTTATAACCCAAAGTGCTTAAAATTAGCATACTACAGTGATACAGCAACATTGATGTTTATAGCAGCTCAATTCAATAACTAAACTATAGAACCAACCTAGATGCCCTTCAACAGATGAATGGATAAAGGAAATGTGATACATATACACAATGGAATATACTCATCCTTAATGATGAATGAAATTATTGCATTGGCAGGCAAATGAATGGAACTAGAGAATATCATGCTAAGTGAAATAAGCCAATTCCAAAAATGCAAAGGCTGAATGTTTTCTCTGATAAGTGGATGCTGATCCATAGTGAGGAGCGGGTAGGGAAGAATAAAGGAACTTTGGATTATACAGAGAGAAGTGAGGGGAGGTATGGGGTGGTGGGGACTGGAAGAAAGGTAGACTGAGATGGACATTATTACCCTATATACATGTATGAAAAATTTTTTTTCAAAAAAATATTTGGTACTGTCAAAAAAAGAATGAAAAAATTTCAATACCACATATTACTAACCTCACATATTCAGAGTAAGACTACTCTGAAATATTCAAATTTTTTTATATTCCCCAAAGAAATTGATGTGTACTTACTAAGAATAACAAATAAATTAAAAAGAAAGTATCCATATTAACACTTTATATGAATATTTTCAGAAACATAAGACAGATGTCAGCATTGTCCAAAACTATAAATAACCAATTATCCCTTAATTTCAGACTGTATTATGGGTGAAATAAAATTCTCTTCATTATGTATTTATACAAGGTTTACAAATGGGTAGTTATATAACATTCTGTCAATGAAGGCACAAAGCAATTATACTCCTGGACATAAAGGAATCCCTTTGTATACTCTGGTAATATCTAATAAAATATATAGATACATATATGTATATATGTAAAATTTCATTTGATTCCTTGGTATGGACTCTTATCTATGTCATCAAGGAAAATACACCTTAGGCTCACATAAAAGTTTTTACAAGTTAACGTTCATTGCAACACCATCTAGAACATAAAATTCCATCAGTAGCAGAAGAATAATAGGACGGATGTTAGAATAGTGAGACTGTGATGTTTTCATGTAATGGAATACTATAATGAAAATAAGCATGCTAAAATTATACACAGCATGGATGAATTTCACAAACAAATTTCAGTATGTTGAGTAATGTAGTTAGTCAACGAAGAATATATACTATGTTTCCACTTCTCTCAGATCAAAGCAGAGATCATGGCCTTGGTATTGAATGTCAACATACTGGTGAATTTCCTTAGAAGGAGCAGGAGCTGGGAAGTGGCTAGAAGAAGATATTGGGAATGGGCCTTCTGTGGAACTGCTATATTTGATTTCATAAACTGAGTTTCAGCTACATGGGCACGTTCAGTTTGAGAGATTAATCAATATGTGCATTAGTAATTTGCATATTTTTATCCTTAAATGAAATGTTTACATTTAAAAGAACAGAAAAATATTTTCATTCTTTAAAATGTATTTAACTTACACCCAATTTTATAGGCACATAGGGCTTGCATAAACAAAAGTCACAGGAGATTCCAGATGGAGAGTTAGAGGAAGTCTGCACTTGTAGTTGCTCTGAAATTTGGAATTCAAGTACCAGGAGTACTGTTTCATCACCATGAGGTGGGTGAAAAGGGACTTCACTAAAAGTCAATATTGGACTGTCAGAGTGTCTTGCAGATGCAGAAATTTGGGTATATTAAACAAAGAAGGAAAAGTACACTAGATCCAAGCTGGTTGTAGCAATAGCAGCTTTAATGGTAGATGTGCTGGTTCAGCATAGAGGGAGGGAGAGCACAGAGAAACACAATGGCCAGATATAGTACAAAAAAAAAAAAAATCCTGAGATCAAAAAAGCAGTCTGCCCTTAGTTGATCAAGAGCCTGCACTGTGCACTGGTACATGAAAAGTGCCCCGTGTTTCCCAACTGGACATGGAAGCCAAGGTGGCAACCATTACCAGGGAGCCATGCTGTAGCTTCTGCTGCTGCAAGAGCTGATAAACCTGAGCAAGCACAGCTACACTGACCTGGCAAGGGCCTGCCACATGAACTAGAGTGTGACTATCTAATCAAAACAGGCACAGAGAATATTTTACTCTGGGGGATTGAAGTTGGAAATGTGAAGGGGAGTCCAACTTGCTTTTCCCTTTGTGTCTGATGGTTCATGTGACCAGTTGAAGTGAGTGGAGAATCTGAACAGGGAGGAGTGAATACACCCAGGGACAAGCCCAGGAAGCCTAGAAAGGCTGTGTTTATGGGCTGACGAGGGGTTGAAAAATAGGCTCTCTATTCCCATGAGTAGAATCCTAAGGAGACACCTGCGATTCAGACTTCTAGCAAATATCAGCAACTGCCAAGCCCTAGGGGTTCATCTAATCTAATCTAGTTTCTCCAGAGCAGTCACCACCCAACAAAGCCCCTAAGACCTGATTAGACCTAAAACTAATCTGCAGAAACACCATTCAGAGAACTTTGCAGGGTCTCACCATGGGAGTGCATCAATCTGGTTTATGCAGACAAAACTCCAACTGACAGTACTTCCCATTATATCCTACCTCATCCTGGGGAGAAGAGAAGCTGAGAATTATTTGAACAAGCTTCAGTCTTATGTCACTCCAACTGGCAGCTTGGTGAGCAATGCAAAAGGAGCAGCTCTCAGCCCTTGCTCTCTCATTTAGTACATTGCTTAATAAGAAGTAGACAGAGAGAGTTAGTCATAGATAGTGAACATCTATTCCCATGGACTATTTTGACCACCTCAGTGTAAATGATTCCTTAATTATTCATTAAGTATTTTATATATATATTTTGGTGTGTGTATGTGTGTGTGTGTGCACATGTGTTGTGTGTGTGTGTTTGCTATGCTGATTGGTTCATGGGCATCTGTACATGTACATACCTGTTTCTTTTTTTCTCATTTTTAGCATTTTTTAAAAGGTAGTTATTTTTCCTTGCCTCGTATTTTGAGAGTTAGAATTTTTGATTAGTATATTTTGGTCTTATTTGTTTTCTCCTAGTCTGTGAGGTGCTGGGAACCTACAGGGACACTACAATTTCAGAGGGTAGAAACTCTACTGCTGAACTAAACTCCACCAAAGACAGTGCACCTTGCTCCCCATACAAATTATTGACACTCAACTCAATCTTCAACTATACTTTAATGAAAAGAATAGGAATACAAAAACAAAAACAAAAACAAAAATGAAAAAACAAAAAAAACAAAACCTCAAACAAAAGACCAAGCCCCAAGTAGAAATGACTAGGGGTGGGCTTCCAGGTCCCACCTAAGGACATTCATTGCTAAAGCAAAAACAGAGAAATAATACAAAGACTGTGGACACCACTCCATTGAGAGGATCTCAATCTAGACCACACTAGGACGTTTGGCAAGTGAACAATGTGCCCTAAAAAGTGTGGTAAGGAAATCCCTTCCAACAGATGCATAAAACTCAACACATAAACAAGAAACACAAAAAACAACACCTCCTAGAGATCATAATTCACCAGAAAAAGACCTCCAAATTATTGAAGTAGATGAAATATCAGAGAAGGAATTCAAAATAATTTTTATAAAAATAATGAATTTTAAGAGAAAACAGAAATACAACTGAATGAATTCATAAAGTCAATACAGAATATGAATGAGAAATTCAATAAGGAGATAGAAATATTAAGAAAGAAGAGAACAGAAATCTTTGAAATGAAATACACAATAAATCAAATGAAATGTTCAGTTTAAAATCTCTCTTATAAAGTAGACTATGTTGAAATGTATGAAAGAAAAAGTGACCAGTCTTGAACAATCACACAATATTAAAGAAAAAAGAAATAAGTAACCATGAACAGAACATAAAATAATTCTGGGATAACATGAGGAGAACAAATTTAAGAAACACTGGAATCAAGGAGTGTTCTGGAATGCAGGCTAATGGGATGGATAAACTCTTCATGGAAATAATAAAAGAAAAATTTCCAAACCTTCAGAATGAGACGGGCATCCAGATATGGGATGCATGCAGAACCCAAATAGACTAGATCAAAAAAGAACCTCTCCATGACACATTATAATTAAAATGCCTTACATACAAAACAATGATAGAATCTTAAAAGCCTTGAGAGAAAAACATCAGGTCACTTTTAGAAGCAAGCCAATCAGAATCACTTCTGATTTCTTAGCACAAGCTTGACAAGCCAGGAGGGCTTGGAAAGATATGTTCCAAGTCCTGAAAGAAAATAACTGTCAACCAAGAGTGCTATATGCAGCAAAGCTATCAGTCCAAATAAACCTTGTAAAATAAGCAAAAATTAAAACAATTTATGAATACTGAACCAGCACTACAGAACTTACTTAAAGAAATACTCACACAGAAGAAATTAATTTAAAAAAAAACTCTGAGCTCACATAAAAACAAATCTTATCTGAGTGATTAGCTAAGCAAATAAGAAACAGAACCAAATTAAGCATAAATAAATCAAAATCAAAGTGGCAGATATCAATAAACATCTCTCTATAATAACATTGAATATAAATGGCCTCAACTTTCCAATTAAAAGACACAGTGTGATGGAATGGATTAAAAAACAAGACTCTGTTTTTTATTTTTTTTTGCAGTACTGGGGATAGCTGAGCTATCTCCCCAGCCCAAAAAGACTCTTTCTTTGCACCTCAAAGGCACAGGTGGGAAAGTGAAAGAATAAAACTTGATATACCATATGAATGGAACCTGACAACAAGCAGGAGTAGCTACTCTCACTTGTCACAAAGCAGATTTCAGACCACAATAAATTGGAAGAGACAAAGAAGGTCACAGTATTGTTAAGGGAAAAATACAAGAAGAAGTACCAATAATACATATTTGTGCCTTGAAAGTGGGTTCAACTAATTACATAATGGAGACACTACTCAAATTGAAGGCCCAGGTTTACAATAATCCTGGGTGATTTCAACACAGCTTTTTCACCATTCTATAGGTCATCTATACATAAATTCAATAAAGAATATTTGAACCTAAAAATATTATAAATCAAAGCAAACTAACAGACATCTATAGAATATTTCATCCAACAACACCTGAATACATTTTCTTCTCAGTGGCTAAGGGAATATTCTCTAAAATAGGCCATATTTCAAGCAACTCTCAGCAAATGAAAAAAAAATTGATATGATTCATGCATCTCACTAGACCATAATGGAATTAGATTGGAAATTAATATAACCAAAACCCACAGAAAATTATATAAACACATGGAAATGAAACATTACGCTTTTGAATGATGAATGAGTGACGTGTGACAGGATATATCAAGGGAGAAATTTAAAATTCTTTAGAATCAAATTAGAATAGTGATACAACATATTAGAACCTCTGGAATACTATGAAGGTAATATCAAGAGGAAAATTAATAGCTATTTGTGCCTCATTAGAAAATCAGAAAGATCTAAACAAAAAACCTAATGATAAATCTCAAGGCCCTTGGCAAAAAGAACAAACAAATTCCAAAACAAGTAGAAGGAAGAAAATAATTAAAGTCATAGCAAAAATAAATAAACTTGAGAATAAAAAGTAAAATACAAAGGATCAATGAAAAAGAGTTATTTTAAAAGAGATTGATAAGTCCTTATCCAAAGTAATCAAAAGAGGAGGATCAAGATGGCAGACTAAAGGGTGACTGCATGTCCCATCCTCCAGAACTCAGGATTCAAGAGGGCAGGTATTGAGAGACTCGGATCAGCATAGAACCATGGGGAGAGTCTCTCCCACCAGGTGAAGTTCAGCCCCAGGCAGCAGGCCCGGACAGGGGGCAGCTTCCGAGAGCAGGGTAAGGCACCAAGAGTCTTCCCCAAGCAGCCCTGCTCCCTCTGGTGGCAGGTGGGGTCCACAACCAACTTCTAGGAGCAGGCCCCCCCAGTGAGAGCTTTTCCGCACAGAGCCAACCCCAACCCATGAACCCAGCAGCAGGTCCCAGCCTGCAGGCGGCTTCTGGGACCAAGGCAGGAAAAGGAGAGGCTTTTCCAGAGCAGCCTGGCTCCCTCAGGTGGGGGCAGGCCATGTCTATAGCCAGTTTCTAGGAGCAGGACCGCCCAGTGAGAGGATTTCCACGCAGAACCAACCCCCAGCCCTGGACCCAGTAGCAGGCTAGGAGAAGCTTTCTTTGGAAGCACTGCATTATCAAGTTCCTCCAAGACTTCACGCTATTAAAGACTGGGAGGTGATATACTGGAAATCTACAGGGACACTATAAGCCAATAGAGGAAATCTGCAATATCTCAGAGTCCCACTGATATCTGACCAATATGAGAAAACAAGGGAAGAAAATGTCCCAAACAAATCTAGATACTATATCAATAAAACCCAATGACAGCACAGCAGAAGAAATGTCAGAAAGGGAGTTCAGAATGCACATAATTAAAACAATCAAGGAATCAAGAGATGAAAGAGCAAATGCAGGCATTGAAGGAGGAGATGAAAGAGCAAATGCAGGCATTAAATGCTCGCACAAATCAACAGTTAAAAGACCAAATACGGGAAGCAAGAGATCATTTCAATAAAGAGTTAGAGATACTGAAAAAAAAACAAACTGAAATACTTGAAATGAAGGAAACAATAAACCAAGTTAAAAACTCCATAGAAAGCATAACCAATAGGATAGAACACCTGGAAGACAGAACCTCAGACATTGAAGACAAATTATTTAATCTTGAAAGCAAAGTTGGCCAAACAGAAAAGATGGTAAGAAATCATGAACAGAATCTACAAGAATTATGGGATATCATGAAAAGGCCAAATTTAAGAATTATTGGGATTGAGGAAGGCTTAGAGAAACAAACCAAAGGAATGAACAATCTATTCAATGAAATAATATCAGAAAATTTCCCAAATCTGAAGAATGAAATGGAAAACCAGGTAAAAGAGGCTTATAGGACTCCAAATATACAAAATTACAACAGACCCACACCAAGGCACATAAATATGAAAATTCCTAACATACAAAATAAAGACAGAATTTTAAAGGCCGCGAGAGAAAAGAATCAAATTACATTCAGGGGGAAACCAATAAGAATATCAGTAGATTTTTCAATCCAGACCCTAAAAGCTAGAAGGGCCTGGAAAAACTTTTACCAAGTCCTGAAAGAAAACGGATGCCAACCAAGAATCTTACACCCAGAAAAACTTACTTTCAGATTTGAGGTGAAATAAGATCCTTCCATGATGAACAAAAGCTAAAAGAATTTACAAAAAGAAAGCCAGCATTACAGAACATTCTCAGCAAAATATTCTATGAGGAAGAGATGAAAACAATGATGCAAATCAGCAATGGGAGGAACTAGCCTAAAGGAATAGCCAAATAAAGGAGAAACCAAATCATGTCAAAAACCAAAAATGAGTCAAATGATTGGGAATACAAATCATATCACAACAATAACCCTGAATGTTAATGGCCAGAACTCATCAATCAAAAGACACAGACTGGCAGATTGGATTAAAAAGAAAGACCCAACAATATGCTGCCTCCAAGACTCATCTCATAGAAAGCGATACCCACAGACTAAAGGTGAAAGGATGGGAAAAAACATACCATGCACACAGACAAGCAAAAAAGCTGGAGTATCCATCCTCATTTCAGCTAATGTGGACTTCAAGCCAAAACTAGTCAGAAGGGATAAAGAAGGACATTACAAACTGCTTAAGGGAAGTATAAATCAGCAAGACATAACAATCATAAATATCTATGCCCCAAACATTGGTTCATCCACCTACGTCAAACAAATCCTTCACAATTCCAGAAATCAAATAGACCACAACACAATAATACTAGGCGATTTTAACACACCTCTCTCACCACTGGATAGATCTTCCAAACAAAAATTGAATAAAGAAACCATAGATCTCAATAACACCATCAACAATTTAGACTTAACAGACATATATAAAATACACCATCCCACGAAGAACGAATACACTTTCTTCTCAGCAGCACATGGATCCTTCTCTAAAATAGATCATATTTTATGCCACAACGCTACTGTTAGAAAATACAAGAAGATAGAGATACTGCCTTGTATTCTATCAGATCGTAATGGATTGAAATTAGAAATAAATGACAGAATAAAAAACAGAAACTTCTCCAATACCTGGAGATTAAATAATACACTATTATATGATGAATTGACAACAGAGGACATCAGGAAGGAAATAAAAAAATTCTTAGAAGCAAATGAGAACAATGACACATCATATCAAAATCTCTGGGACACTATGAAAGCAGTACTTAGAGGAAGATTTATTTCATGTGGCGCATTCAACAAAAGAAGTAGCAATCAACAAATAAACGACTTAACGCTACAGCTCAAAGCCCTGGAAAAATAAGAGCAGACCAACACCAAAAGTAGTAGAAGACAGGAAATAGTTAAACTCAGAGCTGAAATCAACAAAATTGAAACAAAAGAAACAATCGAAAAAATTAACAAAATAAAGAGTTGGTTCTTTGAAAAAATAAACAAAATTGATAAAACCTTAGCCATACTAACAAAGAGAAAGAGAAAGAAAACTCAAATTACTAAACTCAGAATGAACAAGGACACATCACTACCGACATGAGTGAAATACAAAACATAATTAGAAGCTATTTTGAAAATCTATACTCCAACAAAATAGAAAACCTCGAATACATCAACAAGATTTTAGAGACATGTGAATTACCTAAACTGAAGCAGGAGGACATACACAACTTAAATAAATCAATTTCAAGCAATGAAATAGAAGAAGTCATCAAAAGCCTACCAACAAAGAAAAGTCCGGGACCAGATGGGTTCTCAGCCGAGTTCTACAAAACCGTTAAAGAAGACCTCATTTCAATACTCCTCAAACTATTCCATGAAATAGAAGAGGAGGGAACCCTCCCAAACTCACTCTATGAAGCCAATATCACCCTGATACCTAAACCAGACAGAGACACATCGAGGTAAGAACATTTCAGACCAATATCCTTAATGAACATCGACACAAAAAATCTCAACAAAATTTTAGCAAATCGCATACAAAAATATATTTAAAGATATTGCACCACGATCAAGTAGGTTTTATCCCAGGAATGCAAGGTTGTTTCAACATCCGGAAATCAATAAATGTCATTCCCCATATCAAAAGACTTAAAGTTAAGAATCACATGATTATTTCGATAGATGCAGAAAAAGCATTCGATGAAATACAGCATCCCTTCATGCTCAAAACACTAGAAAAAATAGGGATAGTGCGAACATTCCTTAACATTTTAAAGGCCATCTATGCTAAGTCCATGGACAATATCATTCTAAATGGTGAAAAACTGAAAGCATTCCCCCTAAAAACTGGAACAAGGCAGGGATGCCCTCTTTCACCACTTCTATTCAACATCATCCTTGAAACTCTAACCAGAGAAATTAGACAAACCAAAGAATTTAAAGGGATACAAATAGGAAAAGAAGAACTCAAACTATCCTTGTTCACTGATGACATGATTTTATATTTAGAGGAATCGGGAGGTGCCACCAGAAAACTTTTAGAACTCATAAGTGAATTCAGTAAAGTAGCAGGTTACAAGATCAATGCTCATAAATCCAATGCACTTTTATACATAAGTGATGAATCTTCAGAAAGAGAAGTTAGGAAAATTACCCTATTCACAATAGCCTCAAAAAAATAAAATACAATACTTGGTAATCAATCTCACAAAAGAGGTGAAAGACCTCTACAATGAGAACTTCAGAACACTTAGAAGATGGAAAGAACTACAGAACATCTTAGAAGAAGGAAAGATCTCCCAAGTTCTTGGATAGGCAGAATTAATATTGTCAAAATGGCCATACAAGCAAAAGTGCTATACAGACTCAATGCAATTCCAATTAAGATCTCAATGACGTACCTTACAGAAATAGAGCAAGCAATTATGAAATTCATCTGGAAGAATAAGAAACCCAGAATAGCTAAAGCAATCCTTCGCAGAAAGTGCGAAGCAGGAGGTATCACAATACCAGATCTTCTACTCTACTACAAAGCAATTGTAACAAAAATGGCATGGTATTGGTACCAAAATAGACAGGTAGATCAATGGTACAGAATAGAGGACATGGACACAAACCCAACAAACACAATTTTCTCATACTAGACAAAGGTGCCAAAAATATGCAATGGAGAAAAGACAACCTGTTCAACAAATGGTGCTGGGAAAACTGGAAATCCATACGCAGGAGAATGAAATTAAACCCCTATATCTCACCCTGCACAAAACTCAGTTCAAAATGGATTAAAGACCTTGGAATCAGACCAGAGACCCTGCATCTTATAGAAGAAAAAGTAGGTCCAAATCTTCAACTTGTTGGCTTAGGATCAGATTTCCTTAACAGGATTCCCATGGCACAAAAAGTAAAAGCAAGAATCAATAACTGGGATAGATTCAAACTAAAAGGCTTTCTCTCAGGAAAGGAAACTATCAGTAATGTGAAGAGAGAGCCTACAGAGTGGGAGAATATCTTTGCCACTGATACTTCAGATAGAGCACTAATTTCCAGAATATATAAAGACTCAAAAACTCTACACCAAGAATACAAATAATCCAATCATCAAATGGGCTAGGGAAATGAGCAGACACTTCACAGAAGGTCTACAAGCAATCAACAGATATATGAAAAAATGTTCCACATCTCTAGTAATAAGAGAAATGCAATTTGCTAAAATTTTGTTGAGAATTTTTGTGTCGATGTTCATTAAGGATATTGGTCTGAAATTTTCTTTCCTCGATATGTCTCTGTCTGGTTTAGGTATCAGGGTGATATTGGCTTCATAGAATGAGTTTGGGAGGGTTCCCTCCTCTTCTATTTTATGGAATACTTTGAGGAGTATTGGAATGAGCTCTTCTTTAAAGGTTTTGTAGAACTCGGCTGAGAACCCATCTGGTCCCAGATTTTTCTTTGTTGGTAGGCTTTTGATGACCTCTTCTATTTCATTGCTTGAAATTGCAATACCCCCTGCTTCACTCTTGCTACTGAGGATTGCTTTAGCTATTCTAGGTTTTTTATTCTTCCAGATGAATTTCATAATTGCTTGCTCTATTTCTGCAAGGTACATCATTGGGATTTTAATTGGAATTGCATTGAATCTGTATAGCACTGTAGGTAGTATGGCCATTTGACAATATTAATTCTGCCTATTCAGGAACATGGGAGATCTTTCCATCTTCTAAGGCTTTCTTTAATTTCTTTCTGTAGTTCTTATTGTAGAGGTCTTTCACCTCTTTTGTGAGATTGATTCCCAAGTATTTTATTTTTTTCGATGCTATTGTGAATGGGGTAGTTTTCCTAACTTCTCTTTCTGAAGATTCATCACTTATGTATAAAAGTGCATTGGATTTATGAGCATTGATCTTGTAACCTGCTACTTTACTGAATTCACTTATGAGTTCTAAAAGTTTTCTGGTGGAATTTCCAGGTTCCTCTAAATATATAATCATGTCGTCAGCGAACAGGGATAGTTTGAGTTCTTCTTTTCCAATTCATATCCCTTTAATTTCTTTGGTTTGTCTAATTGCTCTGGCTAGAGTCTCAAGGACGATGTTGAATAGAAGCGGTGAAAGAGGGCATCCCTGCCTTGTTCCAGATTTTAGGGGGAATGCTTTCAGTTTTTCACCATTTAGAATGATATTGTCCATGGGCTTAGCATAGATGGCCTTTATAAACTTAAGGAATGTTCCCACTACCCCAATTTTTTCTAGTGTTTTGAGCATGAAGGGATGCTGTATTTTATCGAATGCTTTTTCTGCATCTATTGAAATAATCATGTGATTCTTAACTTTAAGTCTGTTGATATGGTGAATGACATTTATTGATTTCCGAATGTTGAACCAACCTTGCATCCCTGGGATAAAATCCACTTGATCATGGTGCACTAGAGCAAGCAATTTTGAAATTGATCTGGAAGAATAAAAAACCTAGAATAGCTAAAGCAATCCTCAGTAGCAAGAGTGAAGCAGGGGGTATTGCAATACCAGATCGTCAACTATACTACAAAGCAATAGTAACAAAAACGGCATGGTATTGGTACCAATATAGACAGGTAGATCAATGGTACAGAATAGAGGACATGGACACAAACCCAAATAAATACAATTTTCTCATACTAGACAAAGGTACCAAAAATATGCAATGGAGAAAAGATAGCCTCTTCAACAAATGGTGCTGGGAAAATTGGAAATCCATATGCAACAGAATGAAAATAAACCCATATCTCTCACTGTGCACGAAAATAAACTCAAAATGGATTAAGGACATCGGAATCAGACCAGAGACCCTGCATCTTATAGAAGAAAAAGTAGGTCCAGATCTTCAACATGTCAGCTTAGGACCAGACTTCCTCAACAGGACTCCCATAGCACAAGAAATAAAAGCAAGAATCAACAACTGGGATAGATTCAAACTAAAAAGCTTTCTCTCAGCAAAGGAAACTCTCAGTAATGTGAAGAGAGAGCCTACAGAGTGGGAGAATATCTTTTCCACTCATACTTCAGATAGAGCACTAATCTCCAGAATCTATAAAGAACTCCAAAAACTCTACACCAAGAATACAAATAATCCAATCAACCAATGGGCTAAGGAAATGAACAGACACTTCATAGAAGAAGATGTACAAGTAATCAACAGATATATGAAAAAATGTTCAACATCCCTAGTAATAAGGGAAATGCAAATCAAAACTACCCTAAGATTTCATCTCACCCCAATTAGAATGGCGATTATCAAGAACACAAGCAACAATAGGTGTTGGCGAGGATGTGGTGAAAAAGGAACACTCATACATTGCTGTTGGGGTTGCAAATTAGTGCAGCCACTCTGGAAAGCAGTGTGGAGATTCCTCAGAAAGCTTGGAATGGAACCACCATTTGACCCAGCTATCCCACTCCTTGGCCTATACCCAAAGGACTTAAAATCAGCAAACTACAGAGATACAGCCACATCAATATTCATTGCTGCTCAATTCACCATAGTCAGATTGTGGAACCAACCTAGATGCCCTTCAGTTGATGAATGGATAAAGAAACTGTGGTATATATATACAATGGAATATTACTCCGCAATGAAGAATGATAAAATTATGGCATTTGCAGGCAAATGGATGAAACTGGAGAATATCATGCTAAGTGAGATAAGCCAATCTCAAAAAACTAAAGGACGAATGATCTCGCTGATAAGCGGATGAGGACATATAATGGGGGGTGGGAGGGGTTAGCATTAGGTTTAGGGTTAGGTTTAGGGTTAGGGATAAGGAGTGTGGTAAGAATGAAGGAAAGAAGGACTGTATAGAGGGAAAAGAGGGGTGGGAGGTGTGGGGGGAAGGGAAAAAATAATGAATCAAACATCATGCCCTATGTAAATGTATGATTACACAAATGGTATGCCTTGACACCATGTACTAATAGAGAAACAACATGTATCCCATTTGTATACAATAATAAAAAGAAAAGAAATTTTGAAAAAAGAGAAATGCAAATCAAAACCACCCTAAGATTCCATCTCAACCCAATTAGAATGGTGATTATCAAGAACACAAGCAACAATAGGTGTTGGTGAGGATGTGGGGGAAAAGGTACACTCATACATTGCTAGTGGGGTTGCAAACTAGTGCAGCCACTCTGGAAAGCAGTTTGGAGATTCCTCAGAAAGCTTGGAATGGAACCACCATTTGACCCAGCTATCCCACTCCTCGGCCTATACCCAAAGGACTTACAATCAGCATACTACAGAGATACAGCCATATCAATGTTCATAGCTGCTCAATTCACAGTAGCCAGATTGTGGAACCAACCTAGATGTCCTTCAATTGATGAATGGATAAAGAAACTGTGGTATATATATACAATGGAATATTACTCAGCCATAAAGAATGATAAAATTATGGCTTTTGCAGGCAAATGGATGAATTTGGAGAATATCATGCTAAGTGAGATAAACCAATCTCAAAAAACCAAAGGACGAATGATCTCGTTGATAAGTGGATAATGACACATAATGGGGAGTCAGAGGGGTTTGTGTTAGGGTTAGGGTTAGGGAGGGGGGCAAGAATTGAGGAAGAAAGGACTGTATAGAGGGAAAAGAGGGGTGGGAAGGTTGGGGGGAAGGGAAAAAATAACAGAATGTTCAAACAACATTACCCTATGTAAATTTATGATTACACAAATGGTAGTCCTTTACTCCATGTACAAACAGATCAACAACATGTATCCCATTTGTTTACAATAAAAAAAACAAATTAATCAAAACAAAAAGGGGAAAAAATCCTAATTATTAAAATTAGAGATGAAAACGGATAAATCACCACAGACCTCTCAGAAATTCAGTAGATCATTAGTGATTATTTGCAAAACTGATACTCCATTAAATTGAAAAAATGTAGAAGAAGTAAATACATGTGTAGAAAAACATGACTTCCAAAACTGAATCAAGAGGGCATAGAAAAAAAAAAAAAAACTAAAATATACAGGAAAAAAAAAAAAGGTCATTTTGTTCGACACTTTTGTTTTGTAAATGAGTAAACAGACCTAGAATGGTTAATCAACTTTTTGAGGATTACATAATCATCTTCTACAGAATGCAGACTAGAACCAAGCCACATGATTCCCAGTTCAGTAATCCTTCCATAATACCTCTGTCAATTATTGAATATTTCCCACAGAATGAAACTGCTTCTAAAATCAATGTGTAAACAACATATGTATTTAATTAATGTGATAATTAATAATTATTAAAAAAAGAGGGCATAGAAATCCTAAGTAGTCTAAACTTGTAATAAGATATAAACAGCAATAAAATTCCTTACTACAAAGAAAAACCTAGTACCAGATGGATTCTCAGCTGAATTCTACCAAATCTTTATAGAAGAACTAATGCCAATACTCCTCAAATTATTCTATGACATAGAAAAGGATGAAACACTTCAAATTCATTCTATGAAGCCAGTATCACACTCATACTAAAAGCAGATAAGAACACATCAAGGAAAGAAAATTCTAGGCCAATACCCCTAATGAACTTAGATGCAAAAATACTTGATAAAATATTAGCAGATCATGTTTAACAACATATTAAGAAGATTGCATACCACAACCAAAGTTTTATTCCAGAGAGGCAAGGATGGTTTAATATATGCAAATCAATAAATGAAATTCATCGCATTTACAGAATTAAGAACAAAAATCACTTAGTGATCTCAATAGATGCAGAGAACACCTTTGACAAAACTCAACACCTGCTCATTATAAAAACACTAAAGACTGTAGGAATAGAAGTAACCTACCTCAACCTCATAAAGGCAATATATGAAAAACCCAAAGCCAGCCTCATAGTAAATGGAAACAAACACTGTCTCCTCTCACCACTCCTATTAAATGTAATGCTGGAAATTCTAACCTGAGGAATGAAGCAAGAGAAAATAAAGGGATAAAAGTAGAAAAGGAAGAAGTCAAATTATTATTGTTTGCAGAAGATATGATCCTATAAACTAGATCCAAAAAACTCCACCAAAATTTTCTAGACCTAAAAAACAAGTTTGTCAAAGAAGTAAATTACAAAATTAACATACAAAACCCAATAGCTTTTGTTTATACCAACAACAAATCTGTTGAGAGAGAAATAAGATAAACAATTCCATTCATAATAGTCTCAAAAAACAAAACAAAACAAAACAAAACAAAACAACCTAGGAATAAAACTAACAAAGAAAGTGAAAGATCTCTATTATGAAAACTATAGGATATGAAGAAAGAAATTGAAGACCTCCAAAGATTGAAAAATTTCCTATGTTCATAGATAGACAGAATTAATATTATTAAAATGGCTGTACTACCATAAGCCTTATTCAGATTCAAGGCAATTACCATGAACATAACAATGACATTCTTTATAGACCTAAAAAAATAGTCTTAAAATTCATTTGGAAGAATAAAAGACCCAGAATATCCAAAGCAATTTTAAGCCAAAAAAGGAATGCTGGAGGCATCATAATACCTGACTTTGAATAATACTACAGAGTTATAGTAAGAAAAACTGCATGGTACTGGCATAGAAACAGACACATAGGCCAATGGTAGAACAGAAGACACAGAGACAACCACACACAGATAGTTATCTGATCCTTGACAAAGGACCAAAAGCATACATTGGAGAAAAGACAGAAATTGTGCTGGCATAACTGGTTATCCATATGTAGAAAAATAGACTAGACCATTATCTTTCATCCTGCACAAAAATCAACTTAAAATGGATCAAATACCTAGGGATTGCACCATAAACTATGGAACTCCTAAAAGAAAATATAAGATCAACATTCCAGCATATAGGCATAGACAACTTTCTCAATAGGACACCTAAAGTACAGGATATAATGCCAAGAGTTCATAAATGGGACAACATCAAATTAAAAAGCTTCTCAAAGAAAAGGAGACAATTATGAATGTGAATATGGAACACACAGAATGGGAGAAAACCTTTGCTAGCTACTTTTCTGACAGAGGATTAATATCTAGAATATATAAAAAACTCAAAAACCCTTAAACCAAAAAATCAAGTGATACAATTAATAAATGGGCAAATGATCTAAACAGAAACTCTCAAAAGAAAAAATACAAATGACCAGCAATTTATGAAAAAATATTCAACATTATTAGCAATTAGGGAAGTGTAAATCAAAACTACACAAAGATTTCATCTCATACCAGTCAGAATGGCAGTTATTAACAATATGATAATAATACATGCTGAAGAGGATGTGGAGAAAAAAGTACACTTTTACACTGTTGGTGGGATTGTACAACCACTGTGGAAATCAGTGTAGAGTCTCCTTGAAACACTAGGCAAGGAACCAACATATTACGTAGCTAAATCACTTCTTGGTATTTATCCTGAGGAATTAAAGTCATCTTATACTAGGGGTGCATGCATACTCACGTTTATAGTAGCACAATTCACAGCAGAAAAACTATGGAACTAGCCCAGGTGTTCATCAATAGAAAAATAGATAAAGAAAATGTGGAGTATATGCACAAGGGAGTTTTATTCAGCCATAAAGAAAAATGAAATTATGTAACTTTCAGGAAAATGGTTGGAATTAAAGAACATCATATTAAGCAAAATAAGTCAAACTCTGAAGGTTAGGGTCATATATTTTCTCTCATAGAGAGGAAAATAGAAAACAAAGGTGTGGGTGGATCTCTTAAAATCAAATGGAGATCAGAAGAGAAAAGTGATCAAAGGGTAGGAGGTGGGAAGGGAGGGGGAAATACTGGGGAGTAATGTTGTATAAATTATATTGATACATTTTGTGCATGTATGAATATGTAACAAAAACCCCATCAATATGTACAATTATAACACACAATTAAAAATGTAGAAAAAAATGAAGTAAAGGGGGGATAAAAAATTTCACATCATCTTTGTTGTCATCTTTTTATTATTATTATTATTGTTATTATTATTATTATCAAGTGCTCTTTCTTAAGTTCAAGCCTCCACTCTTGCAGAGCTGTTTTTAATGCATAAGTTTAACAAAGCTCAAGGAAACATCAGTCCAATTGCCCTTTTCTTTTTTTTTTTTATTGTAAACAAATGGGATACATGTTGTTTCTCTGTTTGTACATAGAGTAAAGGCATACCATTTGTGTAATCATAAATTTACATAGGGTGATGTTGGTTGATTCATTCTGTTATTTTTCCCCTTCCCCCCACCCTTTCCACCCCTCTTTTCCCTCTATACAGTCCTTCCTTCCCCCGTTCTTGCCCCCTTCCCTAACCCTAACTCTAACCCTAAAACTAACCTCTCCCCGCCCCATTATGTATCATCATCCACTTATCAGCGAGATCATTCTTCCTTTGGTTCTTAGAGATTGGCTTATCTCACTTAGCATGATATTCTCCAATTTCATCCATTTGCCTGCAAATGCCATAATTTTATCATTCTTTATGGCTGAGTAATATTCCATTGTATATATATGCCACAGTTTCTTTATCCATTCATCAACTGAAGGGCATCTAGGTTGGTTCCACAATCTGGCTATGGTGAATTGAGCAGCTATGAACATTGATGTGGCTGTATCTCTGTAGTATGCTGATTGTAAGTCCTTTGGGTTTAGGCCAAGGAGTGGGATAGCTGGGTCAAATGGTGGTTCCATTCCAAGCTTTCTGAGGAATCTCCATACTGCTTTCCAGAGTGGCTGCACTAATTTGCAACCCTACCAGCAATGTATGAGTGTACCTTTTTCCCCACATCCTTGCCAACACCTGTTGTTGCTTGTATTCTTTTTTTTTTTTATTTACAAGATTAGATTCAATTTATTACAGACTTCATTTTCTTTTTTTTACGTTTACATAGGGCAATGATGTTTATTTTTTTTTCCCTTCCTCCCCACCCCTCCCACCCCTCTTTTCCCTCTATACAGTCTTTCTTTCCTTCATTCTTACCGCTCTCCTTATCCCTAACCCTAAACCTAATGCTAACCCCTCCCACCCCCCATTATATGTCCTCATCCGCTTATCAGCGAGATCATTCGTCCTTTAGTTTTTTGAGATTGGTTTATCTCACTTAGCATGATATTCTCCAATTTCGACCATTTGCCTACAAATGCCATAATTTTATCATTCTTCATTGCGGAGTAATATTCCATTGTATAAATATGCCACAATTTCTTTATCCATTCATCAACTGAAGGGCATCTAGGTTGGTTCCACAATCTGGCTATGGTGAATTGAGCAGCAATGAACATTGAAGTGGCTGTATCTCTGTAGTATACTGATTTTAAGTCCTTTGGGTATAGGCCAAGGAGTGGGATAGCTGGGTCAAATGATGTTTCCACTCCAAGCTTTCTGAGGAATCTCCAACTGCTTTCCAGAGTGGCTGCACTAATTTGCAACCCCACCAGCAATGTATGAGTGTTCCTTTTTCACCACATCCTCGCCAACACCTATTGTTGCTTGTGTTCTTGATAATCGCCATTCTAATTGGGGTGAGATGAAATCTTAGGGTAGTTTTGATTTGCATTTCCCTTATTACTAGGGATGTTGAACATTTTTTCATATATCTGTTGATTACTTGTACATCTTCTTCTGTGAAGTGTCTGTTCATTTCCTTAGACCATTTGTTGATTGGATTATTTGTATGCTTCGTGTAGAGTTTTTTGAGTTCTTTATAGATTCTGGAAATTAGCGCTCTATCTGAGGTATGGTTGGCAAAGATATTCTCCCATTCCGTAGGCTCTTTCTTCGCATTGCTGATAGTTTCCTTTGCTGAGAGAAAGATTTTTAGTTTGAATCTATCCCAGTTGTTGATTCTTGCTTTTATTTCTTGTGCTATGGGAGTCCTGTTAAGGAAGTCTGATCCTAAGCCAACAAGTTGAAGATTTGGACCTACTTTTTCTTCTATAAGATGCAGGGTCTCTGGTCTGATTCCGAGGTCCTTGATCCATTTTGAGTTGAGTTTTGTGTAGGGTGAGAGATAGGGGTTTAATTTCATTCTATTGCATATGGTTTTCCAGTTTTCCCAGCACCATTTGTTGAAGAGGCTATCTTTCCTCCATTGCATATTTTTGGAACCTTTGTCTAGTATGAGAAAATTGTATTTATTTGGGTTTGTGTCCATGTCCTCTATTCTGTACCATTGATCTACCTGTCTATTTTGGTACCAATACCATGCCGTTTTTGTTACTATTGCTTTGTAGTAGAGTTGAAGTTCTGGTATTGCAATACCCCCTGCTTCGCTCTTGCTACTGAGGATTGCTTTAGCTATTCTAGGTTTTTTATTCTTCCAGATGAATTTCATAATTGCTTGCTCTATTTCTGCAAGGTACATCATTGGGATTTTAATTGGAATTGCATTGAATCTGTATAGCACTTTAGGTAGTATAGCCATTTTGACAATATTAATTCTGCCTATCCAAGAACATGGGAGACATTTCCATCTTCTAAGGTTTTCTTGAATTTCTTTCTTTAGTGTTCTGTAGTTCTCATTGCAGAGGTCTTTCACCTCTTTTGTGAGATTGATTCCCAAGTATTTTATTTTTTTTGAGGCTATTGTGAATGGGGTAGTTTTCCTAATTTCTCTTTCTGAAGATTCATCACTTATGTATAAAACTGCATTGGATTTATGAGCATTGATCTTGTAACCTGCTACTTTACTGAATTCACTTATGAGTTCTAAAAGTTTTCTGGTGGAATTTCTAAGTTCCTCTAAATATATAATCATGTCATCAGCGAACAGGGATAGTTTGAGTTCTTCTTTTCCTATTCGTATCCCTTTAATTTCTTTGGTTTGTCTGATTGCTCTGGCTAGAGTCTCAAGGACGATGTTGAATAGAAGCGGTGAAAGAGGGCATCCCTTCCTTGTTCCAGTTTTTAGGGGGAACGCTTTCAGTTTTTCACCATTTAGAATGATATTAGCCATGGGCTTAGCGTAGATTGCCTTTATAATGTTAAGGAATGTTCCCACTACCCCAATTTTTTCTAGTGTTTTGAGCATGAAGGGATGCTGTATTTTATCGAATGCTTTTTCTGCATCTATTGAAATAATCATGTGATTCTTAACTTTAAGTCTGTTGATATGGTGAATGACATTTTTTGATTTCCGAATGTTGAACCAACCTTGCATCCCTGGGATAAAACCCACTTGATCATGGTGCACAATCTTTTTAATATATATTTGTATGCGATTTGCTAAAATTTTGTTGAGAATTTTTGCATCGATATTCATTAAGGATATTGGTCTGAAATTTTCTTTCCTCGATGTGTCTCTGTCTGGTTTAGGTATCAGGGTGATATTGGCTTCATAGAACGAGTTTGGGAGGGTTCCCTCCTCTTCTATTTCATGGAATAGTTTGAGGAGTATTGGAATGAGCTCTTCTTTAAAGGTTTTGTAGAACTCGGCTGAGAAACCATCTGGTCCTGGACTTTACTTTGTTGGTAGACTTTTGATGACCTCATCTATTTCATTGCTTGAAATTGGTTTATTTAAGTTGTGTATGTCCTCCTGGTTCAGTTTAGGTAATTCATATGTCTCTAGAAATTTGTTGATGTCTTCACGGTTTTCTGTTTTGTTGGAGTATAGATTTTTGAAATAGCTTCTAATTATGTTTTGTATTTCACTCGTGTCTGTTGTGATGTTTCCTTGTTCATTCCGAATTTTAGTAATTTGAGTTTTCTCCCTCTTTCTCTTTGTTAGTGTGGCTAAGGGTTTATCAATTTTGTTTATTTTTTCAAAGAACCAACTATTTATTTTGTTAATTTTTCCAATTGTTTCTTTTTTTTCGATTTCGTTGATTTCGGCTCTGATTTTAACTATTTCCTGTCTTCTACTACTTTTGGTATTGGTCTGCTCTTCTTTTTCTAGTGTTTTAGCTGTAGTGTTAAGTCGTTTATTTGTTGATTTCTACTTCTTTTTTTGAATGCACCCCATGAAATAAATCTTCCTCTAAGTACTGCTTTCATAGTGTCCCAGAGATTTTGATATGATGTGTCTTTGTTCTCATTTACTTCTAAGAATTTTTTTATTTCCCTCCTGATGTCTTCTGTTATCCATTCATCATATAATAGTGTATTATTTAGTCTCCAGGTATTGGAGAAGTTTCTGTTTTTTATTCTGTCATTTATTTCTAATTTCAATCCATTATGATCTGATAGAGTACAAGTTAGTATCTCTATCTTCTTGTATTTGCTAACAGTAGCTTTGTGGCATAAAATATGGTCTATTTTAGAGAAGGATCCATGTGCTGCTGAGAAGAAAGTGTATTCGTTCTTTGTTGGATGGTATATTCTATATATGTCCGTTAAGTCTAAATTGTTGATTGTGTTGTTGAGATCTATAGTTTCTTTATTCAATTTTTGTTTGGACGATCTATCCAGTGGTGAGAGAGGTGTGTTAAAATCGCCTAGTATTATTGTGTTGTGGTCTATTTGAATTCTGTAATTGAGAAGGATTTGTTTGACGTACGTGGATGAGCCAATGTTCGGGGCATAGATATTTATGATTGTTATGTCTTGCTGATTTATGCTTCCCTTAAGCAGCATGTAATGTCCTTCTTTATCCCTTCTGATTAGTTTTGGTTTGAAGTCCACATTATCTGAGATGAGGATGGATACTCCAGCTTTTTTGCTGTGTCCGTGTGCATGGTATGTTTTTCCCCATCCTTTCACCTTTAGTCTATGGGTGTCTCTTTCTATGAGGTGAGTCTCTTGCAGGCAGCATATTGTTGGATTTTTCTTTTTAATCCAATCTGCCAGTCTGTGTCTTTTGATTGATGAATTCAGGCCATTAACATTCAGGGTTATTATTGTGATATGATTTGTATTCCCAGTCATTTGACTCATATTTGTTTTTGACATGATTTGGTTTCTCCTTTATTTGGCTATTCCTTTAGGCTAGCGCCTCCTGTTGCTGATTTGCATCGTTGTTTTTCATCTCTTCCTCATGGAATATTTTGCTGAGAATGTTCTGTAATGCTGGCTTTCTTTTTGTAAATTCCTTTAGCTTTTGTTTATCATGGAAGGATCTTATTTCATCGTCAAATTTGAAGGTAAGTTTTGCTGGGTATAAGATTCTTGGTTGGCATCCGTTTTCTTTCAGGGCTTGGTATATGTTGTTCCAGGCCCTTCTAGCTTTTAGGGTCTGGATTGAAAAATCTGCTGATATTCTTATTGGTTTCCCTCTGAATGTAATTTGATTCTTTTCTCTCGCGGCCTTTAAAATTCTGTCTTTATTTTGTATGTTAGGTATTTTCATAATAATGTGCCTTGGTGTGGGTCTGTTGTAATTTTGTATGTTTGGAGTTCTATAAGCCTCTTGTACTTGGTTTTCCATTTCATTCTTCAGATTTGGGAAATTTTCTGTTATTATTTCATTGAATAGATTGTTCATTCCTTTGGTTTGTTTCTCTAAGCCTTCCTCAATCCCAATAATTCTTAAATTTGGCCTTTTCATGATATCCCATAATTCTTGTAGATTCTGTTCATGATTTCTTACCATCTTTTCTGTTTGGCCAACTTTGCTTTCAAGATTAAATATTTTGTCTTCAATGTCTGAGGTTCTGTCTTCCAGGTGTTCTATCCTATTGGTTATGCTTTCTATGGAGTTTTTAACTTGGTTTATTGTTTCCTTCATTTCAAGTATTTCAGTTTGTTTTTTTTTCAGTATCTCTAACTCTTTATTGAAATGATCTCTTGCTTCCCGTATTTGGTCTTTTAACTGTTGATTGGTGCGATCATTTAATGCCTGCATTTGCTCTTTCATCTCCTCCTTCAATGCCTGCATTTGCTCTTTCATCTCCTCATTAGCTTCCCTGATCGTTTTAATTACGTATATTCTGAACTCCCTTTCTGACATTTCTTCTGCTGTGCTGTCATTGGGTTTTATTGATGTAGTATCTAGGTTTGTTTGGGACATTTTCTTCCCTTGTTTTCTCATATTGGTCAGTTGTCAGTGGGACCCTGAGATATTGCAGTTTTCCGCTACTGGCTTATAGTGTCCCGGTAGATTTCCAGTGTATCACCTCCCAGCCTTCAGTAGCCTGATGTCTTGGAGGAATCTGATAAAGCAGCGCATCCGAAGAAAACTGCCCCTAGCCCCCTACTGGTTCCACGGTTTGGATCTGGTTCTGTGCGGAAATGCTCTCACTGTGGGCCTGCACCGTGCAGCTGGCCGTGTGGGAGGAGCCCACTGCCGGAGTGTGGAAGGCTACCTTGGGAAGACTCTAGCTGCCCTGCCCAGCTCCGATAAGCCACCTCTATCTGGGCCTGCCACCTGGGCCGAGCTTTACCCAGTGGGCAGACTCACCTGTGGCTCTATTTCAGTCCGAGTCTCTCAATGCCTCCCCTTCTTAACTCCTGGGTTCTGGAGTGACTGGGGGTGCAGTCTCCCTCTAGGCCGCCATCTTGGATCGCCCTACGCTTGTATTCTTGATAATCGCCATTCTAATTGGGGTGAGATGAAATCTTAGGGTAGTTTTGATTTGCATTTCCCTTATTACTAGGGATGTTGAACATTTTTTCATATATCTGTTGATTACTTGTACATCTTCTTCTATGAAGTGTCTGTTCATTTCCTTAGCCCATTTGTTGATTGGATTATTTGTATTATTCGTGTAGAGTTTTTTGAGTTCTTTATAGATTCTGGAAATTAGCACTCTATCTGAAGTATGGTTGGCAAAGATATTCTCCCACTCTGTAGGCTCTTTCTTTGCATTGCTGATAGTTTCCTTTGCTGAGAGAAAGCTTTTTAGTTTGAATCTATCCCAGTTGTTGATTCTTGCTTTTATTTCTTGTGCTATGGGAGTCCTGTTGAGGAAGTCTGGTCCTAAGCTGGCATGTTGAAGATCTGGCCCTACTTTTTCTTCTATAAGATGCAGGGTCTCTGGTCTGATTCCGATGTCCTTAATCCATTTTGAGTTTATTTTCGTGCACAGTGAGAGATATGGGTTTATTTTCATTCTGTTGCATATGGATTTCCAATTTTCCCAGCACCATTTGTTGAAGAGGCTATCTTTTCTCCATTGCATATTTTTGGTACCTTTGTCTAGTATGAGAAAATTGTATTTATTTGGGTTTGTGTCCATGTCCTCTATTCTGTACCATTGATCTACCTGTCTATATTGGTACCAATACCATGCCATTTTTGTTACTATTGCTTTGTAGTATAGTTGAAGTTCTGGTATTGCAATACCCCCTGCTTCATTTTTCCTGCGAAGGATTGCTTTAGCTATTCTGTGTTTCTTATTCTTCCAGATGAATTTCATGATTGCTTGCTCTATTTCTCTAAGGTACGTCGTTGGGATTTTAATTGGAATTGCATTGAATCTGTATAGCACTTTTGGTAGTATGGTCATTTTGACAATATTAATTCTGCCTATCCAGGAACATGGGAGATCTTTCCATCTTCTAAGGTTTTCTTTAATTTCTTTCTTTAGTGTTCTGTAGTTCTCATTGTAGAGGTCTTTCACCTCTTTTGTGAGATTGATTCCCAAGTATTTTATTTTTTTCGATGCTATTGTGAATGGGGTAGTTTTCCTAACTTCTCTTTCTGAAGATTCATCACTTATGTATAAAAATGCATTGGATTTATGAGCATTGATCTTATATCCCGCTACTTTACTAAATTCACTTATGAGTTCTTAGAGTTTTTCTGGTGGAATATCCTGGTTCCTCTAAGTATATAATCATATCATCAGCAAATAGGGATAGTTTGAGTTCTTCTTTTCCTATTCGTATCCCTTTAATTTCTTTGGTCTGTCTAATTGTTCTGGCTAGAGTTTCAAGGACGATATTGAATAGGAGTGGTGAAAGAGGGCATCCCTGCCTTGTTCCAGATTTTAGGAGGAACGCTTTCAGTTTTTCACCATTTAGAATGATATTGGCCATGGGCTTAGCGTAGATGGCCTTTACAATGTTAAGGAATGTTCCCACTACCCCTATTTTTTCTAGTGTTTTGAGCATGAAGGAGTGCTGTATTTTATCAAATGCTTTTTCTGCATCTATTGAAATAATCATGTGATTCTTGACTTTAAATCTGTTGATATGGTGAATGACATTTATTGATTTCCGAATGTTGAACCAAACTTGCATCCCTGGGATAAAACCCACTTGAACATGGTGCACTATCTTTTTAATATGTTTTTGTATGTGATTTGCTAAAATTTTGTTAAGAATTTTTGCGTCGATGTTCATTAAGGATATTGGTCTAAAATTTTCTTTCCTCGATGTGTCTCTGTCTAGTTTAGGTATCAGGGTGATATTGGCTTCATAGAGTGAGTTTGGTAGGGTTCCTTCCTCTTCTATTTCATGGAATACTTTGAAAAGTATTGGAATGAGCTCTTCTTTAAAGGTTTTGTAGAACTCGGCTAAGAACCCATCTGGTCCTGGACTTTTCTTTGTTGGTAGGCTTTTGATGACTTCTTCTATTTCATTACTTGAAATTGGTCTATTTAAATTGTGTATGTTCTCCTCGTTGAGTTTAGGCAGTTCATATGTCTCTAGAAACTTTTGATATCTTCGAAATTTTCTATTTTGTTGGAGTATAGATTTTCAAAATAGCTTCTAATTATGTTTTGTATTTCAATCGTGTCTGTTGTGATATTTCCTTGTTCAGTCTGAATTTTGGTGATTTGGGTTTTCTGTCGTCTTCTCTTTGTTAGTGTGGCTAAAGGTTTATCAATTTTGTTTATTTTTTCAAAGAACCAACTATTTATTTTGTCAATTTTTTGTATTGTTTCTTTTGTTTCAATTTCATTGATTTCAGCTCTAAAATAGACCATATATTATGCCACAATGCTAATGTTAGCAAATACAAGAAGATAGAGACACTTCCTTGTATTCTATCAGATCGTAATGGATTGAAATTAGAAATAAATGAAAGAGTAAAAAACAGAAATTACTCCAACACCTGGAGATTAAACAATATGCTATTATATGATGAATGGATAACAGAAGATATTAGGAAGGAAATTAAAAAATTCTTAGAGTAAACGAGAACAAAGACACATCATATCAAAATCTCTGGGACACTATGAAAGCAGTACTTAGGGGAAAATTTATTTCATGGAGCGCATTCAATAAAAGAAGTAAAACTCAACAAATAAATGACCTAACACTACAGCTCAAAGTCCTAGAAAAAGAAGAACAGACCAACACCAAAAGTAGTAGAAGACAGGAAATAGTTAAACTGAGAGCTGAGACCAATTGCCCTTTTCTGAGACTGAACCATTTCCACAGAGCAAACCAGATGCAAAATAGAAATGAAGGGCTTTTCTGTAACATTTCATGGTATGGTGAGGATCTTGCTGATGTCAGAAAAAGCACATTCAGCTTCTATTTTTTCTGTAGTTTCAGAGATGTCTCAATCATACCTGAACATATTTTCTCAGGCAAGGCATTGAAAGCTAGGCAAGAAGTGCAACCCCAGAGTAGTCATCCCCAGACAGTCAAGCATGTGCACCAAATCCTGGGAAGAGTAGAATCAAGTCTTTGCTCTTTCTGCCTCCTTTGCATTGACCCTGAGATCTCTTCAGGGATGCATAAGGGAACCCTTTTCCATACTTCTTTCTTCTCTTCCCTTTCCTTTCATGGTCTTCTAATCATCTGTCCTCCTCAGTGTCTCATCTCTTCTTCCTCTCAGTCTCTAATCTGATTGAATTCTTATGGTTCCAGTTTATTCCTCAGTTGCAGGTAGTATTGTTGAGAGAGATGACAGAATCAGGTTTTGATGAGGATCCCAGTAGTTTGAAAAAAAACTAATTCCCTTTTCAGATTTGGCCTCACACTCAAATGTAAAAAAAAAAAAAAAAAAAACTGTTGAAATTGACCAGCATTTAACATAATTGCATACTATTATTATGCTCACAGAATCTAAATCACTTTCCTCACCTATCTGCCTACTCATCAATCCTTATTCTATATTCTAGATCGATGGAAGCAGGGATCCAGGAAAGGGGAGGTGATGCTCACTACATCCAGGAGCAGGTAAGGTGGGTACAGAGACATTCATATCACTTTACCATGATGCAGAATTAGTAGCATCTCATTTATTTCACTTCACAAAGAGCCTTTGTAATATTGCTTTTTTCAAGTGATAGAGGCAACAATTTTTCTTTGAATCACTTTTGATGTGAATGTAATTCAAGGAAATTTCATACTCAGAATGTTTAGAATTTCAGTCAAGCTTTGTTTTCAAAACCAATTACTAAACTGTTGCTATATTAGTTCAGGAGTTATTACTAAGCTTGACTCCAACCACAAATGACCTTCCCACTACTGTGAACTCAAGAGGTGGCTATCTTCATTTTTTATTTTTTATATTCTCCTGAAGTGTCACTCAATTGTCAGTGAAATTAAGTTGACATGCAGGAAAGCCTTAGAATATGTTGGTGCTTTATCATTTTTAGTTCATTTTCTTCATTATGTTAGTGTGTTTGTTTTCATACCCTTTTCCATCTTGTTATTATCTGCTTCTAATTTTCTCCTGACCAGTAAAATATATAGTTTCTGATCAACTGAAAATTCATTTATAGTGTGTCCTCTTTCAAACAGGAGCCCAAAACCAAAGCCAAAGTGAAAGAAAATCAGTAAATTTGACTATGTTAAAATGTAAAATATTCCGATAATCTAATATTCTAATAACTACCATAAACAATGTTAAAAATTAAATGTTAGATTGTAGAAAATATTTGTAATATAGATAACAAAGAGTTATTAAGCAAAATAGTTGAAGAATTAAACACCAATAGGAAAAAGGTGAACAAAAATTAAAGAATTGCAAAAGACATGAACAGACAATTCACACAACAGAAAATAAAAATTGTTAATAAATTTATGAAAAATTGCTCAAATTCCCTGGCAATGAGGAATATGTAAGTTATAATACAAACAAAATACTTTTTATCTTCCATCAGATTAGAAAAAAATATCAGAATATGACATAAAAATATTGGCAAGTACATGAGAAAATAATTCTATATTATTTTGTTGAAGGTAACATAAATTGGTACATTTCTCTGGGAGGAGATTTTGCAACATTTCTTAAAATTAAAAACATGCATCTCTTATAAGACCCAGACCTGTAACTGTTAATCTCTGTCTTTGAGATATACTTGCACACATGGATAAGGAGGCAGCTATAATAGATATCAGTTGTTGATAAATTTTTCCACTTTTCTGTGTTTTATATGTAAATTCTTTTAATACCCATAAACTTCTATTAATCACCCCAGTTTATAATTTTGGATACAGGATGTAAACTCAGGTAGTCTGAACCCAGAAACTGTTCTTTCCCATTATGCTGTTACATCTCAAGAGGATTGCTCTTTATAAAAGAATACTATATTAGAGATGCTCAAAGGATAAAAGGAAAATGTGGAGAAATTCCAGAAAATAATATATGAATAAAATGAAAATATCAGTAAATCATTAAAAAAATTCTAGAACTGAAAACTATAAGTAAAATAAAAGCTCATTAGAGGGATCTAAAGAAAGATTTGAGTTAGCAGAAGAAAAATTAATGAGCTTTGAGATATGATGAAAATTACAGAGTCTGTGGAATGGGAAAAGTGAACGGAGACTGAGCTACTTGGAGAACACGGTGAGCAGACCAACTATGTGTTAAGGGTGTCCCAGAAGTGGAGAGAGGGTAAAAAAAGGACAGAGGGAATATTTGAAGAAATGATGACTGAAAATTTCCCAAATTTGATAAACTACATGAATATAAACATTCAAAAGCTCAAGAAACTCCAAGCAAGAGGAAAACAAAGGAGACCTACATTAAAACGCATTGTAATCAAAATTTAACAGACAAAGGGAAAATCCTGGAAGCAAGAAGAGAGAAAAAACGTGTCACATATAGGAGATCCTCCGTAAGATCATCAGCGGATGTCTTATTAGAAACTTTGGAGGCCAGAAGGCACCGGGCCCATGTATTGAAAGTGCTAAGAGAAAAAAATTCTGTCGACCAAGAATACTATACCCTGGCAAACTGTCTCTCAAAAGTGAGGAAAAATAAAGAGATTTTTCAGATAAATAAAAACTGTCCTTGACCTATCTGCAAGAAATACTTAAGGATTTTCTATAAAATAAAATGAAGACACACTAGGTAGCAACTTGAAGCCTATGAAGAAATAAAGATTTCAATAAAGAAAAATACATAAAAACTTCCAAGAGCTGGTGTAATTGGACAACAAAACTGATCAAATTATGTTATATGCATGTATGAATATGGCATCATAAATCCCACAATTATTTATAATGTATCAATAAAAATTTATAAAAATAAAAATAACAATAAAAAGCTAGTGTAACAATTGTTTATATCTCTACTTGTTTTGTACATAATTTAAGAGGGTAAAATATTAAAAATTCAATATTTGTATATATGTAATATTATTGTAACTTTGGTTTGTAATTTGGCATTTTGATTTCAAAATAGGATACAAATGCATTTAAAAATTACTAGGTATTTTGGGGCACATAATGCATAAAGATACAATTTTGTGTCATCAGTGATGAAAAATGTGAGGATGGAGCTGTGAGAAAGCAGTTTGTACATTATTGATGTTTACCTTGTTTGAATTCATATGAGAGTATTATAACTTTAGGATATTAGGTGTACTCCTCCATGGTAACCACAAAGAAAATAGCTACAGAAAATACAAAAAAGGAAATTAGAAAAAAAAAGTAAACATTTTACTGCAAAATATTAGCTAAACAAAATAAGAGAGTAATGGAGAGATTAAGAGACAAAAATGACTGAAGATAGATATAAAACAGACAGTCAAAAACTGTGATAGGGTACTTGTCTAGAATGTACAAGGTTCTGGTTTGATCCCCAGTATAGCAAAAAAAATAAATAAATAAATAAAAAAGATAAATATATAACACAAAGGAAATATGAGACTTTTCTCCTCCTTATTAGGTAGTATCTGAAATGCAAATGGATTCAATTCCCCAGTTAAAAGACAGAGATTGTCCTAATGGACCTACATATGTAATTCAACTATATCTTATCTGCAAGAAACTTGTTTTAGGTCTGAAGACACAAACAGGTTGAAAATGAAAGGATGGAAAAAAATATGCCATGCAAATAGTAACCAAAGGAAAGTGGACATTTATAATAACATGAGTCGAAATAAACATTGAATCTAAAAGATTACAAGAGAAAAAGGACATTATATATTTATAAATAGTTCAAAACAATAAGAAAATACAGCATTAATAAACATTTTTGCCACTAATGACACACCACCAAAATATATGAAGTGAAAACTAACAGAATGGAAGGGAGGAACAGACAATACTAAAACAATAGTTGGTCATTTCAATGCCCCATATTTTTGTTGTTGTTGTTGTTGTTACTGGGAATTGAACTCAGGGGTGACTACTAAGCCACATGCCTAGATTTTTAAAATATTTTATTAGAGATAGGGCCTTGCTAAGTTTCTGAGGCAGGCTTTGAACTCTTGACCCTCCCACCTAAGCCTCCAGAGCCACTGAGATTATAGGTATGCACCATGCTCCGGATTCAACGTCACATTCTTAATAATGGATAAAAAAATCAGACATAAAATGAGTAAGGAAATAGAAGATTTGAACAAAACAAAAACCAATTCGATCAAGCAGACATATATGGAAAAAATATTCTTCGCAAGTGCACAAGGGCCATTTTCTAAAATAGATCACATATTAAGCCATACATTAAGTTTCTGTAGATTTAAACCCTAAATTATAAAAGAGTACTCTAAACAATTAAATACCAACAAACTAGATAATGTAGATGAAATGAACAGATTGCTAGAATTGCAAAATCCAAGTGGGTATGGTGACTCACACCTGTAATCCCAACAGCTTGAGAGTCTGAGGCAAGAAGATTGCAAGTTCAAGGCTAGCCTCAGTAACTTAAAGAGGCTCTAATTAACTTAGAACCAAACTCAAAATGAAAAATAAAATTAAAAGGGCCTGGGGAGGTAGTTCAGTGGTAAAGTGTCTCTGGATTTAATTCTCAGAACCAAAAAAATAAAAAAAGCAAAATCTCTAAAGTCTAACTTTTAAAGAAATAGAGACTCTGAATATACCTATAATTAGAAGGAGATTGAATCAATAATAAAAATGCTTCTAACAAGGAGAAGACCTATACTTGTTGATTTCACTGCTGAATTATACATATTTTTAGAAACATGATTCCAATCCTTCCCAAAAATTCCCAAATAATTAATAAGAGCAATCACTTCCCAAGGCTTTCTGTGAAACCTGCATTATCCTGATACCAAAACCAGAAAAAGATCCTGTTGGAAAACTACAGAGCAATATGACTTATGAACATTACTGCAAAAGGCAAGATATTAGAACCCAAATTTAGTAACATATTGAAAGGATTATACACTATGATCCGGGGGGATTAATTCCTGGAATACAAGGATGGTTCAACATATCATGGTTGGTTAATGTAAAACACCACATTAACAGAATGAGAGAAAAACAAAGTACATAATCATTCCAAATGAGTCAATAAATCTGTGCTCAAAATTGAACAACTTTTTATGCTAAAAACTAACTCAACATAATGAAAGTCATATATGAAAAATACATAGGAAATATAATCAATGATGAAAGACTAAAATTTGTTTTGCTTTAAGAACAGGAACAAGATAAGGTTGTCTTTCACTACTTCTATTTAGGATAGAATTAATGTTCTACCCAGAGAAATTAGAAAAAGGAAAAAAAGAGGTGTAAATTATAAAGGTAGAAGAAAAATTTCTCTGTTCATAGATGTTATGTTTTTAAATGTAGAAAATTCTAAAGATTCTAAAAATTCCACCAAAAAAAGTTTGAAATAATGAGTTCAACAAAGTGGTAGAAAACAAAATCAACACACATAAATCAGATGCATTTTGATATACTAATAAACAATATGAAAAGAAATCATTAAAAAATTCTGTTTATAATAGTATCATAAGAACACATGAAATGATTAGAAATTAATCAAAAAGTGAAAGTTATGGAACAAAAACTACAAAATATAGTTGAAAACATTTTCCAAATAATAAAGCAATTTGAATATTTAGATGACATAAATACAAGAAAACATATCCCCTTTTCATGGATTCAAAGACAATACTTGTAAAATGGCAATACTACCCCAAGTTATCTACAGAGTCAGTGAAATTCTTTTCAATCTTTTGATATGTTGTAGAGTTTTCCTTTTTTCTTCTTTTTTTTTTTTTGATAAAATTAAGACACATCCTACAATTCATAAGTAATATCAAGAGACCTTTAAGAGTCAAATCAACCCTCAAAAACAAAATAAAACAATGAAAGGTATCCAGGCTTAACATTTCCTGTTTTCCAAACTTACTAAAAATCTATAGTAATCAAAAAATCATGGTACTGGCATAAGTACTGACCTATACACCTGTGAAATACAATAGAGAGCCCAAAGAAAGCCTCAAATACATGGTCAAATGATTTTGGCAATGTTACCAAAATCATCTGATGGTGAAAGGACAGTCATTTCAACAAACTGTACAGAGAAAACTAGAAATCCATATGTAAAAGTATGAAGTTGTACCTTTAGCATCAGATTAAAAAAATAACTCATGGTTGATATTTCAATTTTATGTGTATTTTATTGCAAAATTGTTTGAAAAATCAATCAAACCTACTGGTACCTTTGGTTTAAGTTACTGGGATTGAATTACATACATCCCAAGATTTATTTCCAATTGTTCCGATATTATGAAATTGATCAACAATTCCTTCTAAATAAATAAAATCACAAAATAAATGATAATGCTCAAAGATGGGCAGAGGGACTCATTTTAGTTGATCAATAACCATTTAATAACTATGATCTTGGTATTGGTAGTCTGGTATACTGTCAAGGTTTCTTGGCTTCTAGCTAATTAGAAGGTGGATGTGGCATTTATTATGTCTGTTACAGATTATTAACATCTAAGTCCATTAAACTGTTCAGAAAAGGAGAAAAGGTTCATGAGTCCTTCTTTGGACTAAATTGATAAAAGTGTTCTTTTAATTAATCAAGATCAGTAGACAGCACTAAAAACAAACAACAACAAAAACCAATGGTACAAATCATGCTCTGGCACTAGGCTTTCCTGATTGTGTTCATAGATAAGTCCTCTAGACACTACAGGAAAAAATAAACCCTTTGGTTGTTTTTGGAGAATTGATGCTTGTTACTTTCACAATTTCATTTCTCACATTTTTCATAGGAATCTGTCTTTTTCAGGTTTGTCTTAGGTTCTCTTCTAAAGCACATAAGTTTGGAAATGGTGGAGGTAGGTAATGTCATTAGTTTGACAAAGTCAAATGACTAAGAAGGCAAGAAAACAAATGTCAGGATAGTTAGTCTGGCCTGGGTGGTGGAGGTTAAGGAATGCATAGGAAAACACTTGACTTTAATGACTATATTTTTAACTTTGCAACATTAGCAATTTCCACACACCCTGGAAATAATATTCACCAATAAACGCTGGTGGATTCAACGTATCAATGGTTTTGAAGACTGACAAAGCTATGGCGTGATTCGACAATATAACGGAAGCCACATTAAGATGAAGCCAACTCCAAACCAAAGAAACACCCAGAGTACCTCTGTCTAGAGTTCTAGCTGGTCCTGGTTCTGTGAAACAGATATAACCATTTCCTGAAAGATGTACATTTATAAGGCCATAAACAGTAAAGCAAGGTTCTTTGCCATCTATGACCAAAGAGATGAAATTTAACACCCTCCAGATGGCCCTGGAACCAATGCAAATCAGTTTGAAGACAAAAGTCTTTACCAAAAATTATGAAATATTTTTAGTCTTTCTATTTGATACATGACTGCAGTCCCATTGGAACTGAACCCAAAATTCCAGGTAAAGGTTGTTTTCCTTTCTTGTGCCTTTTGAGACTTCCTCTTCCACTGGAATGTCATCTGACTGCCTTTATTTAACAAAACCCTGAAATCATTAAGCCTGGAGCAATCCCACAGCCCCACGATGCCTCATTCTCAGACAACAAAAGCAGCTGTTGCACACCCATCAGCCCAACACGGATCAACCACTCTGGCAGGTTTCCCTCCTGCCCCATCTAAGCTAAATGAAAGCTCCTTAGCATCCCCAAATTTTATGCCACCTGCCCTGGTTGAGTTGGCCACCAGCCACAACGATGACTATTCCAGCCAACCTCCGAGGAAACGTTGCTCAGTGTTGCTGAGGAGTTCGATGATTTTCATTACCATTATGCTTTACCTGACTCCCTTTCAAATTCAGAGCACTTTTCCCGTTAGACTCAGGCTTTTGTGTACTTTTCCTTTATTGGAACTGGCAACATGAAGCTATTTAAACACAGCTCCATCTGTCAGAGTCGGGTCCTGCAGGTAGAGTGTCGTGTTTGATTTCAGATTATCATTTGTCGTGTTGTCAAGAAGGGCTTGGGGGAGGAAGAAAAAAATGCCTGCATTCAAAGAGCTCTTTGCACAAATAACTTATTTGCAACTTTGACCATGACTCTGATCAACGTGCCTCATGTTTATAATCACAGCAACAGTCTCTGTGACATTCCCAAGGTGGCCTCCAAAGAACTGGTCCACAATAGAAAACCCATCTTAACCCTGAGATTTGGAGATATTTTGGATCATTTTTCATCCATAAAGCAGCACTAAAGAGAAAGGCTTGTCCTCAGTGGGTAAAAGCATGACTTTACATAGAACTGTGGCCTCTTGCTTAACCTACTGATATGTGTGCAGTGCCTCAGGATGGGATGGGTTAACCACAGAAATTCTGCCTGTGTCTGTGCCCTAAAGATGGTCTAAATACAGAGCATGTCTTAAACATTATTGTTCACAAGATACTTACAATTGTAACACATCAAAAACAAGGTAATCATTCACAGAAGAATGCTGGTAGCTATTGAAGCTGAAGGATGGGCTACTGGTGATGCTTTGTGCTGTTTTCTGTTAATAATAATAATAATAATTAATAATAATATTCAGCAAAATAATGGAAACATTATGTGATTAGAATGTGCATTAAAATACAAAGACAATTATGGACCAGACTAATCATGTACCAGAAGACTGGTCATCGACAGCTTGCATGACCTGGTGGTATGGACTCTAATTCTTAGTGCAACCACACAGCCACACTGTGAGAATGTGAGTCTCATTTCCAGACAAATTCTGCATTTGACTTCTTTGCCTGGGAGTGAGCTGTAGCAAAACATCAGACTTGGGAAAGAGACTTCAAGAACTCAGAGAATGGGAGGTGGAGAGGTCAAGCTGGCCATAGTGTGGAAAGTGCATTGAGATGCCTGCTGTGTAGGACAGATGTGCAACCGATGTATCATCTGATGTACAGTAGGAAAATGATCCTGTGTCTTAGACACAGTTTGAGGAAAGGGCTTTGTAATGGGACACAGGTTTCTTCCTTCACAACCCCACAATCATAATCAGGCCTTGAATAAAAATTATTTCAAGCTCTCTGTTGATAGCCTGAGTAAATGGGTCCTGGTCCCATTTTCTCTGATATTCAAAGGTTTACTTACCATTTTGGTTTTTACCTTGATGCTCCATCTCTTATTTTTAGACCACTTAACATAACAGTAAGAAACTGATGTGGGGTCTCCAGTTGTGTTGCTCCTTTTACTCTTCAGGTGCTACTTCTTGACACCTTGAGTAGTAAAACACCTTCCAATGTGCCTTTGTTTCTCCGTGCTACCCCATGGCTATTCATTTAACCTGCCTTGCAAGAAGCATGCATACACAAAGAAAGGGATAGAGTGATATGCATTTATTTGGGACAAAGGACACAACCTTACTAGCTCTGCTCTTAATCCCGTCCCAAGAGAGAGTTGGGAATAATATATTTAAGAAACTCCAGATGTCTCTTCAGTTCTTTTCTTTATTTTCATTAGGGCTTTTGATAGGATCATTAATATTGACAAAGAGAGCAATTGAGTCCAAGGTGGCAGGGGATACAGTTAGCCAGGAAATGTAGTGTTTTTGTCTGTTTTGCTAGTGAAGTTGAATTTTGATTGACAAAGGCCTGTAATTGAAGCTAGTAGGTGTATCTGCTACATAAGAAAATGAATGAGGTCACAAGTAAAAGCTAAAGATAAGTCTATGAGTAATTCATTAGGGAGAAGATATATGTCAACTTATGCATTTTTCAAAAAATTACTTTGTTCACTAATATTTAAAATTACATTTGATATATGTGTTCAATTAATTTTGAGTTATTCCTATTCAGAGCAGGAAAGAAAGTCCTAGAAATTCAGATAATAATTGGTAACTCAAAATACTGTATTTCAGTAACTTTTTACAAAGTCAGTATGAATTCAACCACTACCCCAATATGCACAGTATGAAATTATCACTGCAGTTAGTGTAAGTTTTATGTATTGGGTTAATTTCACATGAGATTTGGTCAAAACTATATATGTATATATTTTGTTTCCATAGGTTTCAACTATCATTTAAGTGTTATTATGAAAAATCTTCAGGATTGAAAATAGGAATAGAGCTTTCCTGGCTTCTGTTGCATTCCACCTTGATTCTTCCCCTGAAAGCCTTTTAGTTTATCCAGAGACACACCAGGATAGTGCAGCAAAGAAGACTACATGATTTGGTGAAAACATCTTGAATTAGGTCAGAATGGAAAAATTCATATTATCAGGTGTTTGCCAATTTTGTGATGCTCCGGTATCTTAGTTCCATGTCTATTGATGTAATATCTATTATTAACCAAATGCTTGTATTTTGCCATGAATTATTCAAAGGTACCAGTATGTATTAGCTTATTTTATTGAGCTTCTTGTGGTAAATACTATTTTTATTGTCTATTTAATAGACAAAGACTCTGAGACACTTTCCCTTATAACCAGAGAGTTGGTAAGGGAGGAGCTGAGATTCAGTCAGTGACTTGAACTGTTCATCTTGGCTGAGCTGCTTCCTGGCATTCTGTGTCAGACTATGTGGCAGAGATGACTGACTTTCATCAGATTCCAGGCTGTTGTCACAGAACATTCCCAAGTTCCAGCTGGCAAAGTGGCTGCAAAAAGCAACATTTTCCAGCCTCTTTTGAAGGAAGATGTGGTCAAGTGATTAAGTTAGGCATGTTAGTAGAAAGGAGATGGGAAGCTCTCATCACCCTAAGGACTGTTGCCTGGTTTTTTCTCTTCCTTGCCTTCTGCTGTTTGGAGGGCTGTTTCTGGACCTGGTTGGAAACTTAACATTGAGTATGGCAGAGCTGTTCATAGCCTGGGTTTGAGGATAACTTTGAGAGACAGGGACCCTTACCTCATCTTAGATATTGTGTGAGACAGAAATCAATTCTTGTTTGGGTTATTGGACTTAAGTTCCCTTTGTTATAGCATCTTCTCCTGTGGTATTCTAATAAATACAATTTCTTAGGTAAGGTTGTGCTAGAGCAAGATTGTACAAGCTCATCACAGTTAGCTGTTTGATATTTAGGATTTTTCTGAGCTGATTGCTAAACTGTTTGTGAGAGTGTTTAAAGTATGAAAATTGGAAAATGTTACAAATCAGGGAGAGATTTTATTTTGAAGAAGTGGTTTATAGTCTATCAATAGTATGAGGATTCAATGAGAAAATCCATATAAATGCTTAGAAAGTGATCAGAATGTAGTAAATAATAAATGCCAATTCATAATAATACATGTAGAATAAAATATAAATTAATTCATTAATTCTTCATACAGAAAGAAAAAAAATCTAATTTTCTTTCCCCACATCTGTACCTTTTTTGTATAAAGTAATCTCCAATTATGTCACGTTCTCCCCCACTCACGTTGAGTATAATGGGTGAGTGAGCTTCCATAGCAAGCTTCCCCTTTTTTTTTTTTACTTTCATAGCTGATTACTAACTTTTCAACAAAGTCCTTTTTCTTTTCACATAATGAAATTAGGAAAATGCAAATAATTTGCTAGCAAAAACAAGGTCTTTAAGTCTTACTAAATACAGAGGCAGAATTTTTCCAAGTTTCTAATTTTTCTCTCGTTAATATTTTCAGTTTTAAAGACACTTAGTTTTCAGTGAAATTGCCTCATCTTTTATATTGTGACAGGTTTCAGAATTTCTAGAGTCAATTCAACTTCAAAATTGCTGTCACTGATAATGAAAAAAAATTTGAAATCTGTGATCACAAATTTATCAGATCTTACACTTTTGATGAGCCACAGATGTGAAATATATTGCCTAGATGATCTATCGACTTCCTTCTAAAGCATGCTAATGGGATTGTACATTCCTCATCAGTTACAGTCCTCTTCCCGCTAAACTTGAATAGTACTTTAGGATCTTTCTCAACAAAGAATTCTAGGCACCTATCAATCAGGTTGAAAGTTCTTTATCATTTCATTATAAACAAATCCCCTTTCCATCACTACAGGAATCCTAAGACTAAAATCTTGACCCCTGTACTCATTTATACAGCAGGATTCTTGAGATCTGGCTGAAATTTCCTGATCCTAGACACTTCACTCCAATCCCACACACTTTCCTAGTTGGTCCTGACATTTCACTTTCCATCATTCTGGATCAAGTCCAGATCCTTAACATGGCCTAGTGTTCTTCAGTGTTTTGGCCACAACCTGCTTTCCTCATCCTGCATCGCTGTTCTCCCCATGCTACTTATTCCTCCCTGCTCCCCTGGACATACTCTCCATCCATCTCAACCTGCTCTGAGGCCTCAGATGCTGACCTTGGCACACTACGTTATGAGGGCTCTCTTGGGGTCTGAGCAGTTGTGTCCACTCTCTATTGCCACAGTTCTCATCAGGCAAGGCTTCTCCCACATCTGCATCTCTTCTGGTGTTACAGGAACTGCCCCTACATTGGAACTTCAGCTTTTACTGCCGTGGATCTCTGTGTTCTCCCCAATTCCTTACAGGTCTATCTGTCCCCACCTCTGTGAAGAGTCCCTCCAGTAAACTCTCTTTAATCATGTACTTTTCAATATCTTTTATCCTTTTTTCCAAAATCTGGACATACTTTTTTGATTCCAACACACATGTACACATTTGTGTGTGTACACATACACACACACACACACACACACACACACAGTCTACTCCCTCTCACTCTGGAGATCTTAGCTCACTTGTCATTTTCTCAGGAAACTGTCTCTGATCTCTTTCAACTTGTATGGCTTAAAGAAGTCTCTTCTATTTCACGGTCTGTATCAATAAGTATATACTCATTTTATAACTATTTCATTAATGATCTGTCTCCTTTCCCTAATACTTATCCTGCTTGAAGGCAGAAACCAACTCCTCATGATGACCTCAGCATCTGTCATGATGACTGCCATACAGCAGAGCCAGACCTTGAGAATCATGACTGATCCATCTCTTCGGGCCAGGCTCTTGGATCTCACTCCAATAACCTATTAATCTCCCTTACGGACTCTCTAGCCTCTTGGTGCCAGTCAAATATTATTAATCCAATCATGCCAGAAACCAAGTCCCAATTCCAAAAGTCTCTGCTTGTATCTTTTTGGCAGTAGAGAACTGTCTCATACATCACATAACGATGAGAGTAGGGCTATTGTTAAAAATATTTCCTTATAGTGAAATGGACTATATTTTCCAGAAGAAACTTTCAAAAGCAGCACAGAAGACTTCAGACCATCTCTTTGAGACAGTTCTCAAATCTTTACAAATAGACCTCAAGTCCATGTTTTAATTTTCTTCTTCTGTAGAAGATTCCCCTTCTCTATATCCACTCTTCTCTTTTGTGCAGGTAATATTCCCTATTAATGTCCTATAGCATCCACCCTGATGAGATGACTAAACTTCAAACTCCAAGACCAAATTTTTGCCTTCTTTGTTCTGCCCCTGTCCTCAGAAGGAAGACCTTCATACACTTCATTGCCTGAATCCATTGTCTAGCACAAGAATCCTGTGCTGGCCAGAACTGGTAGGGTTTCTACCACCACCATGCTCACTCAGAGTTTGGGTAATTGACAGCTGAGGCAGAGCCTGAAGACACCCACAGCTGGTGGCTCTCAACTGACTATGCTCCTCACCTAAGTTTCCATCTTGATGGAAGATGAGAGCAGTGCATCATTGTAGCATCTACACCGTGATAATAGTCAATGAGATGTGGTAAACAAGAAGAGAGACAATGTTAGGGGGTTAGCAAGTGTAATCTGCAGATTTTCAGTGTCATTTAGGAGCTCTCTAGTATTGCAAACTCTCAGGCCTCTCCCCACTGACTGAATCAGTACAACCAGGCTGCAGGTGATTCGTGGTACATTAAAGCTTGGGAAGCATTGGCATACAGGTTATTTTGCTATACTCTGAAGACATGAGGCTCTTTCCTTTAGAACTAATCCTGTCTACTCTCACATCTTGCCACAACAGCCCTGTTAGTGTTGCCTGGACCTCTGTTTAGCCATAGTTGTTTGATCCAGGGGTGGATACCGGACATAAAGTAGAAAAATAAAAAAATTATCTGATTTCAGAATAGTTGATCCTCTGACTTATAGGTTCAACCAATTTCAGATAAAAAATACTGGGAAAAAACCTCATTTAAACTAAACATATATAGATTGTGTTCTTATTATTCCATAAAAAATACAATATAACAACTGCATGCATTATGTACATTGTATTAGATATTATAAATAATCTAGGTATCACAAAGTATAGAGGAAGACATGTGTAAATTATAATGCAAATATTTTCTGTTTTTGTATTGGGGACTTCAAAATCTGTAGATTTGGGTATCTGGAAAACATCCTGGAACCAATTTCCCTTGAATACTGAGGGATTCCCAAATTTGGAAAAGCAGAAGAAAGATTTCAGCTTATGATGTACTGAGTTACCTTGAATTGTGGCGAGGTCATATCACACCCTGTGCTCTGAGAAGCAGAGAAATTTAGTCTGCAAACAGAGAAAGTGAACCGTGTATTTCTTGCTTTCCTTCCCCTTTCTGTTTTCTTACTTGTTATGCTCACTTATTGATTCTGATTTTTTTTTATAACCGTAAACAAAGTGTATAGTCATTGAATAGTTAATATATAGGTGCATAACAAGTGAATTGTTTTGGAATAACATAAATAAGATGAGGTGTCATGGTAAATAATTAAGAAAAATTAGTGGGTCTTTAACGTTAAGTTCTTGCATCACCTTTACCCTGCTGAGTCATCTAGGTTTCAGCGTCTACCTGCTTATTATACACAAAATAAAATTTTATTTAATTTTTTAATTTTTAAAATTATGACAGATAAAGTAACTGGCCCCAAATGATCAAAAGTGCAGATAATGATTGACCAATCATAATGCTAATTTATGCATTTCTATAGAAAAACATAATTGGCAAGTAGACTGTCCATCAAACCAGGAAAATAATGAAAAAAATAGTATTTTATATTTATACATGTCTACATGTCTAACATTTGCATAACATTCCCACAGCCATTGACATGCTTTGTACCTAAGATAATATCTGATTGGTAAATTTACATTCTTAGCTTTTTTTCTTCCAGAATTCATAATGATCCCTTTGTTATTCTTTTGTCTGCAAACGTGCTTCTGTTTCTAACTAAAGTTTTAGATTGGTATTACCTTGGTGGGTTTTATAGGAAACTGTAATTTGTTTACAGGTCATTTCATAGGTTGAGCTACTGTGGGGAAAGGCTCTTATCTGATTATATGTACATTATTATAATAATTATTATTATTCAAATTAGGGAGATAATTACTAATCTTTTTCTCAATTTGAGAGAATGAGCTCTATTTGAGTTCCCACTTTTAGAAAACATTTTAAATTTTGGATATTTGACTGCACGGCATAAAGTATTAGCAAAAATAATGCAAACAATTAGAGGTGACTCTTCATCTGCTACCACACTAGTCAATCATGTGGCTCCCTGCAGTAAATTAGAAAACTGTTTTCCTGCACTTGGTCTTCTTTTTGGCTTTAGATTCTCATTCACCCTTTCAACTGCAGTGATGAGAGTATAGGGCTGTGCCTCTCAGATGAACAGAAGACCTTGCTATCTTGAAATTCTGTTATCCTTAAGGATCTCCATTCTATCTTCCTTTTTCCACCCTTTGACAGAAAGACTGAAGTCATTTGCTACCAAGGTAGTTGATTTTGTCTCTACCATCCATCAGTATTATGCTAAAGGCTCCACGTAGCACATCTCTGATTTCTTTCGTTTTGTTCTACTGTAAATGTGACTAAAAAGACATTTGGTTGTCTTTAACCTTATACACTCTATTTGGGATCACCCCTTTAGATGTGGTATATATAAATGTAAGCCACTATCTCATTCTGATCTTTAGTTCTAATCTGACCTTATTACTTCCTTTTGTACATTTATTACCTTTTAACCTCAGTGCTCACTGGAGAACTAGCTGGACACACATTAATTTTTGGTAGCCTAGTTAGAATCATTCCTCTTTTGAACTAAACTAGAGATTGATTCAAGTATGAACTTTCTGGAATATCTCAAAGATTCTCAAAAAGAGTAGATTTTACATATATAATGAGACATAACACATCATCATCATTCAAATTCTCATTTATATAAGACTTTCCTGCCCAAATGACCAATTACTATGTGTCCCTAGTAACCTCTCCCCTGCCATGTTTTTTTTTTCTTTCCACATTTTTTACTGATGCATTATAGTTGTTCATAATGATGGAATTTGTTGTTACATATTTGTGTATGCACATAATGTAACAATATAATTTGGCCAGTATCACTCCCCACTTTTCCCCCTCTCCCATTTCTACCTCTCACTCTTTGGTCTCTTTCCTATACTGATCACCCTTTGATTTTTAGGAAATCCACCACTACCTTTGTTTACCTTATTCTCCTCTAGCTTCTGCATATGGCCCTTGACCTTCTTAGTTTGGCTTATTTTGCTTAACATGATGGTCTCTAGTTCCATCTATTTTCCAGCAAATGCCATAATTTCAGTTTTCTTTATGGCTGAATAAAACTCCATTGTGTATACATATTGCATTTTCTTTATCCATTTATCCACTGATGGACACCTAGGATGAATCCATAGTTCGGCTGTTATGAATTGTACGGCAATGAACATGGGTATGTATATATCACTGTAGTATGATGACTCTAATTCTTCAGGATAAATACTGAGGCGAGGTATAGCTGGGTCATATGGTGTTTCCATACCTAGTCTTTTGAGGAACCTCCATAGAGATTTCCACATTTGCTGTATTTTATTTGATTTTTTATTGGTTCTTTTTAGAATATATGACAGCAAAATCCATTTTTGCTGATTGCTAGACATTTTATTAAGTACATAATACACATTTGTTCATTTAGTCATTAGTGATAGGAATCCTGGAAAATACATGAATTTATTATTCCCATTTTCTAGATGAAGAATTTAAGGCTTAGAGAGATCAACATGATTTTTAATTAATAAGTAGTAAATCCAAGATTTGAATCCAAGTCTGTACATCTCCAAAGACCGAGCATTCACGTATTATACTTTATTTATTTTATCTCTTATCTTCTCACACTATTTTGACCATCAAGGTCAACCCAATCTAATATAAGACAGAAGCTAAATAAATATTATGTTTGATTAATTCCTCCTCAGTGTTTAAAATCCAGCCCCATGACCAAGAACACCACCTTTAGATTAGATTAGTTGAGATGTGGTCCCTGTTGTGGTGTTTGAGGATAGAACCAGCATGTTCTCAATATTGTGATTCTTCTGCAATCTTTGACACTTCAAAGACTGGGCTGTCTTGGGAGGCTCTGAAGCAGAGCTGAAAGGGCAGTAATGAAACTCTAATGCTAATAAAGTCTTGGGCCACGGGCGTTTTTGCCCTAGCAGAGTGTGATCTATATTTTCAGTAGCCTCCAATGCCCTTTTCAGCAGTCTCTTTACAGCTCATTGGTGGGTAATAAGTCTTGACCAGTATTGGTCTTTGACACAGGTAGTAAAATACAATCTAAAAAGCACCCAGTGGAGTATAAAAGTCAGCATCAGGACAGAGCAGATGATTTCTGATGTAATATCTTTTCCATCTTGGATCACCAGGTACAAGATCCAGGGGACAGGCATATTGCTCACCAGGCTAAATTATTAGTAGGACAAAATCATATTCTGTTTCTCAGGTACAGAAGTTTATAAAAAATATTTTTTATGAAGTTTTGCATTGGAAGTAAGTATGCTCAAAATAAATGAAACATTATCCGTTTCTGGTTCACATTATCTATTTGTGGATGATTTTGAATGTAGCTTAAGGAAGTTGACTTAGATGATGAAGGCCTTGGAATAATATACTTTAGGGAAATTTGAAGGTACTCAGATTGTTGGGCAAAAAGAAAGAAGACCAAGGTAAAAATCTATCATCTCTCTTCAAACATCTGAAATGGTCTTTTTGGCATATTAATGGTACCCCCTCCAAAAAAAAAATTCATGTACACTCAGAACCTCAGAATGTAATTTTATTTGAAAATAATCTTTGAAGATGTAATTAGTGCAGGTGAGGTCATACTTGAGCCATAAACAGCAGGCTTCTTTATAAGAAGAAAAGCCAAGGAGTGTCAAGGAGCCATGGGTAGCTAGGAAGAAGCCTCAAGGAGTCTTCCCTAGAGCCTTCAGAGGGTCCATGGTCCTGCTGAGACCTTGATTTCATACTTTTGTCCTTCATAACTGTGAGATAACAAATATCTGTTGTTTTAAGCTACCCAGTTTATAATAATTTGTTATGGCACCCTTCACAAATTACTAAAATTTTGAAATAGAATCAGCAGAAATTTTTCTAAGTTTCTAGAATGAAGGGCCAGAGGAGGAAACTCTAAGCTAACTTTGACCAGTCAGCCTCATGGAGCAGTAGAATGATCTGCCTTCTGTAGATGGGAAAAACTACCTTGGAAACATAGTATAGATGGGCAGAAAGTCATAGAAGCTTCTAGAATTACTATTTTATGAATTAAATAAATACATTAGCTTTGAAGTTATCTTTAAAACTATAAACAACCATTTTCAAAAAGTATTACAAAGTAACTAGAGATCCTTGATTAGATCCCTTTATTAGTCTGTAGTTCCTTGCTATAAACCATGAAGTTATTTTTCTTTCTTGTAAGAAGCATTCAAAATTAACCATCTATGACCAGCAGTTTCTTTTGCAAAAAATGAAGAAAGATTTGCATCCTTATAAATAAATATTTTTTCTTGCATTTATGGTTTTATTTTTACATGTTTCTATTACAGAATATATTTTAAAATCCTCTTGCTTTAAATAGGAAATGACTTGTGAGTAGAAATTATCATTAAACCTGCTCAGGGAACATTTAATTGGCCCTAATTTTCTACCCCTCTTTATTACTACTTAGTTTGCTGAATGTTTTTGGATTTTCTCCCTAAGAGAGTGAAATTTGGGCCTAGTCATATAACTTTAGTTAGTAGGACTCCAACAGACCTGATAATGGCAGGAGCTTGAATACTACCTGCTGGGCTAGATGGTAGCACCCTTTATGTTTCTGCCTCTTTGTTGAAAAGTACAGGTATTGGCTTGTTTATTGACCCAAAGAGGATGGTGAGCATGTGGAACAGACCTTTTAGACTTTCATCATGGAGCAAGGTTGACTGAGCCCAAGTCCTGTCATCCAACTCTCAGGTAAACGCAGACATAAATGATGGCTGTTTTATGCTATGGAGTGTTGTTATACAACATTATTCTGACAGTAGCTGACTTTATCAAGGTATTAAGAGAAAAAACTGAATGTCATCATGATCCCATAATTTCTGCCCTAGAGTATATAACCTCTTCCCACCACACCTCACTTCAACTCAAAAGCTCATGGAGAATTTGGCTGTTGTACAAAAGACAAACTCTATCCACTTCATCCAGTATGCTATGCCAGGTTGGGACTGTGACAAACACAGCTATCAGATAAATACCCATTCCATTCTTGCTTACTAAGAGATCTCAACATTGGAATTAACAATGTACCAAGTTAAAAATACCCCTACAATTTCTTTATTACTTAATTCTGTGAAATGTCCAACTTTGATCAGACGATTTTCAGTGACCTTCTGGAGATGGATGCATGGAAAATTGAAGTCTGACTCTAATGAAATCATGAAAGTAACATTTTCATCTCTTGTTTCGTGAGATGATTTGGTTAAGTTACTGTTGCCATGCTTCTGCTATATGCAGGCATATGCATTTTAAATAATATAGACTTTAAAGCTGGATAGGAGTCACAGACGTATAGAATACAGGATGTGTACTAGCTGAGCGGAGGAGCTGGGCTTTGGGAGGTGAGCATACAGATAATGCAAGCTGGTGATCTTTTTATGTAGAGGTTTTAGATATGAAGAAAATATAACTTTGTTCAGGGAGGTACTTTCTGCTTGTGGCTTATAATATCAACTGATTAAGAGTCCCATAATATGAAGGTTTTGCATCAAATGTAAGCTATTATAAGCACTTCCATGTGGTTGTGGGCAGTGGCAGGAGATTAAATTGCAGTCTCAGCTTTTTTCAGACACTTTCTATCATGAATTTTCTGCTAGGAGATAAACTGAGAGGCAAAGGGAATGCTTTCTGAATGAAACCTATTATGCCTTGCCTCAAAGTAATTCCTGGTAACTAAGTCAAAGACTGGGGGATGATGGGCAAAGTTCACAAGTCTTTTGATAAAATGTACATGTCTTCAGGATAAAAGAGTATTTTATTTGCATGTAACTTGTAATTTACCTAGGGTTAGATAGAACCATAGAAAATCCAGGCTTGCCTATGTTCAATTTTGTAGCTAATCCTGAAACTCTGAATTTAACCTATAACCGAAAGCTCTGTCCTTGTCCCCAATGCCAATTATTGCCAATTTAATAATGAGAACAGGGTATTGAGAAAAAGGAAAAAGAAGTTTTATTGCTTTCCTGGCAAAGGAGAAACACAGGGGACTCCTGTCCCAGACGCTGGGATTCTTCCCATCAGGAGGAACAGGGAAATTTTAAAGGAGCTCTTCAAAGGCTATTCCTGGTGTGCCCTGACAGGGGGTCCCAGGGAGCCCTGATGGTGTGTTAGCATACATTTGTTAATTTGGGAGATATTCACTTCCTAGATCCTCTGACAGGTATCTCCTTCCTGTGGAGCATAGATAACTCAAGGTCATCTTGTTCCTCATCCCGAGGTTAGGGAGGGGGAGAAGGAGAAGAGGAAAAGGAAAACATGTCCCTTTAAAAAATAAGCCTCAGAACTATATTCAAAAGGTGAAATGGGTCACTGTTACAAACCTACAAGAAATGTCACAAAGACTTTGGACTCCTCAGAAGGGACCTTTCTCTAATTCCCAATTTACATATTCCTGAGAACTTTGTAGACTTCCTGCCCAGGAGTCAGAACCAGGCCAATGGTAGATGATGAATGAGAGAGACTTGCCCAACAGCAGAATTACTGTGGAATTAACTAAGCACATCCTGGAGTTTTCACTACTGCTATCCAATAGGAAAGTTTGTTTCTCATTCCTTTTTCCAATTGGGAATACTTGCAATTATTTATCTGGTTCCTTCTCTGACACTGCATTTTAGATAAGTTGGAAGTAGATAACTCATCTTTCTGGCTTAAAGATCAATAGAACATGATCTTCATCCTGTCCAGGCAGAAAGAATTAGCATATAACCTAAAGATCTGGACTTTGCATAGGATTAAGAAACTGAATGAGACTTTGGGATTACCTCATTTAGGAGGGGATGTGTTTACCTCAAAAGATAGGCTATGACATACCCTATTACTTTCATAATCATTTTTGAGGCTCTTATTCCTTATGAAAAAGAAAAATCCCTGATAGTACTGAAGTTGGCAGTGTCTTGAATTAAAACCCAGCACTTACCTCTTTAGACTCTATCAGAACTTGGGATGGTCCTGCATCCCAGTACTCGCATCTAAGATAGAGTGAGTAGAGATTCCTGGAGAGCTATCCTTTCCTTGAAAAGAAAAAAAGAAAAGACAAAAAAAAAAAAAAAAAAAAAAGAATGTCCTAGAATACAAACAGGTAGATTAGCCATCTTGTCCCTGTAGGATGAGAGGCATACTAAAGATAGTAGAAAAACAGATGAAAGAACCTGAGTTCTTGGAGTATTGTGGAGCCACTGCACCTGGGTAACCTACTTCCCTCTCAACTTCGTGCCACCTTAGAAATAGACACTCCTGCTTTTTTAAGTCAGTACTGTTTCCTCGTCTGTGGAGGTGGATATAATCCTGATAGAAGGATTTTGGATAGTTTTTACAAATGCATTACTGAGACCAAAATACCTAACAAGAACAACTGAGAGGAGGAAATCTTAATTTGGGCTTGCATTCGGAGGCCTCATTCCACAGAGGGCTGAATCCATTGACCTGGGGCCTGAGGGGAAGCAGAACATCAAGGTAGAGGGGCATAGTGAAGAAAGGCTGCTCAGCTCATGGCAGCTGAGAAGGAAAGAGAGAGAGAGAGAGAGAGAGAGAGAGAGAGAGAGAGAGAGAGAGAGAGAGAGAGAGAGAAAAGAAGAAGAAGAAGAAGAGGAGGAAGAGGAGTAGGGAGAGGAAAGAGGAGGGAGAGGATGGAGGAGAAGGGGAAAAAGAGGAGGAGGAGGTGAGGGGAGGATGGGGAGAAGGGGAGAAAAGAAGAGGAGAGGAAAGAAAATAATCAGGAACATAAAAGCTCCAAGGTCACATATCAAGTGACCTATAACCTCCAGCCAATGCCCCACCTGAATACAGTTACTATCCAACACTCTGTTCAAGAGGATTAATACACTGATGCAGTTACAGCCCTCATGATTCAATCACTGCCTAAAATTCTCAACCCTGAACCTTGTTGCATTGGGGACCATACTTTCAACACACAAGCTTTAATGGGGGACAATCCAGATTCAAACCATAATACACCTCTTCTATGCAGAATGAAAATCTAAATACTATGTACCAACGAAACTTATATGAAATAATGGAACAATGAAAAATAAAACAAAAACAGCATGCAACACTTTCAATTAATACATTTTTCATGAGATTGTAAAATATCTACCAGTTACCATGAAAAGGATTTGAGTACCATTTCCTTTAATGAGATGACTGAAGCCTCCTCATTTGGTAGGTCTAAAGATGTACACATGAACGGTCTCTTACTTCTTGGGTCCCACCAAGTAGTTATGTGTTTAAATGTAGACAAAGGAAAGAGTTCTGAGGTAGCAGTTTAGCACCATTCCAAACTGACTGATTTTCCCTCATTACTTAGTATGTGGGGCATGTCAGCTTGGATCCACAGGCCAGGGAGCCATTATTTCCAAAGGCAGATAAACCAGTTATCTATATAAATCAGATAACATTGTCAGCACAATGTGAAAATGAACATTCTTACATTCTTATTTTAGAAAACCCAGAGGGTGTAATCTACATTATCCTTAGGCCTCTATTTCTAGATTTCTTCCTAATCTCTTTCAGCTTTGTTTAGGGGCATACTGGTGATAATAAATTGTGGTCACTGGTCTTCTGACATTGTCTAAACACTTAGTGTACTACCTTATTAGAAAATCCCCAAAGGGCTTTTCTGTGGGGCAATCCACCAGCCCACACATATTACTAATCAACCTCTAACTTCCGTGATGAATGACAGAATGAAAGTTCTTAGCAGACGCTCTCCTGCTTATGAAATGCAGCTACAGAAACTGGGAAAGTTCTATAAAATCCAGTGAAAAGATTTTATAAGATTTTTTTTTTCTTCTTCTTTATAGGGTTTCCTTGAAAACAGGGATCTAGGGAAGATTCAGGTAAAAGTAGATCAAATTTAACAGACAAATATGGTTTTATAGTTGACTACAACAGACCTTGAGCAAACTATTGCTCTCAGGACTTCAGTTGATGGAAACTGTGTGGAGGTGCATGTGATGTCACAGCTTATGTTCTTACATTTTCTCCCTTTGGTGTTTGAGTTCAATTGGAGTGTGAGTGAAAGTAGGGCTATATTAATGATTTTATAAAAATCTCATTTCACTGCTTTAAAAATGTGTTTTGGATAATCTTCCATGACAGTTTACATTAAAGTAAATTTGGCATTGTCTATAAAAATAAAATGCTAGAGATGAAAGTATTATACCCTACAGTCAGGACTAGCCTTCACGTGGTAAAGACTAGGAGTGAATTCCCAGAGAGATTTACAGCTGATAGAACACCTAGGTGACTCACAGCCCTTTTGGACATTGAGGATACACAGAGATCAATTAATTTAGGTAGATCTACAAATCTATCCCATGAAATGGAGGAAATGTGCTCCATTCAGCAGGGGAAATTTGTGTAACTTATGGATATGAAGCAGAACTTCTGAGGTTCAAAGGGAAAACTTAAGTAAAGAGAAGGGGGCCCTGTGTTCTCTACCACGTGGTAATGCACTGACTCTAGAATAAACTATAAGACACTCCAAGAAACAGTAGTGTTCTAAGGATGAATTATAACTATCGATTTAAACAAAGCTTCCAATTTTACTGAAGAGGTGCCTGAGACATATATATGCCCAATTATGTAGTACTTCTAACCACTCTTGTGTTCATTTGCTTCACTAGAATTTTCTAGGCATCTGTAAGAGTCATCCCTTTTCAATAGCAGCTGCTTTCTTTAGAAAGTGGAGATCCTTGCTGAGGAAGAAATAATCAGGTGTCAGAAATGGCTCAATCAGGGAAGGTAAAGGGGACATATCCTGGGACTGGGAAGTGGGCTGGGAATTTAGGATTCCTGATGGGAAATGGAATGACCACATGGTGCAATGGGATATAAAAAGACTGTATGAAACTGCGGGTGGTCTAATCTGTAGCCATCAGGAAAGACCAATATGAAGGCATCTCTGAGGGAGCCCAGAGCATCAGATCTCAACAGGCAATGTCAATATGCCAGCAAAAGGACCCAAGTGGTAGAAAGAGCACTGGAGATGCCAGAAGCTTAAGAACTAGATCACTTCCCATCCTCCCAAAGTGCCTGGGTGTCTACAAGAGACCAGAGGGAGGACCCCAACATGATAGAGATGGAATTTTTTTCAAGACTCAAGGCTGGATTAATTTGAAGAATATCGTGGGGCAAATTTGTAAACCATTACAATGTGAGTAACATATACACTGTATCAGTTGATCACTCCTTAACCTTGCTGATGGGGGTCTTACTCTGAGGACCTTGAAATCATTCATCTCATCCTTAGTTTCCTCAGGTGAACTTCTTGGATCCTTCTCATTTAGTTCATTTTATCCAGTGGTTGTTTTCTGAGCATTCTTGAGGATAGTGCCACATGTTCCATTCTGTTTCTCTCAGGGGCATTGTTGGAAGCTGTGTTAAGCCCAAGGACAGAGACCTCTTTTGCAGATAAGCAGTCACATAGGAAACATTGTGGGAAAATAAGTCTGCATCTTGATGGATCACAGCAAAGACAAAATGTGTATGTCTGTGGTATTTCTATTAAACAATGGAAGATAAAGAACATGTAATTCATCTTCTCCAAAAATTCAGAAACTGACAGTGTTTAATGACCTAGACAAATTCTGGACAGAAGGAATGACAGCAATGCAAAACTTGAGAAGCAAAGAACCTTTAGTGGAAGTCACTTATTTTTTAAGTAATGAAGTCATTTGTCTCTGTCCAGGAGCATGTCGATTAATTTGTTGTTTCCCTCTGGGAGAGGATAGAAGCAATAGTTCTTGGCCAAGGGGAGGGGACCCCAGATGCAGAATAGATCTTACCTGCTGTGGCAGCTGTGCTGGCCTGGAGGTTTCTCCAGCAGCTTTGGAAGATAAATTCATAGCAAAGGTGGAAACACCTCTGTACTTCATGACATTTTCTGAAGCTGCAGATTGCTATTGCCCAAATAGGGCAAGACAAAAATCCCTTATTCTAGCAGGAACTTGCAATAGGTCTACCTGTGCTAAGAGGCTAATGCCATTTCAAATTCTGTTAACACATATTTTCCTTTATAGCAATTCTACTTTTTGACTTTTTTGTAATAAATGTATTCTGAAATATAACAAATACTGTATGAGAAAAATACAAATAAGTAAAATGAACTCAGTTTTACTCCCACCTGGTTTTATCAAATCTTTGCATTTTTTATGCTTCTTTTTTTAAATATAAAAATATTTTACTAAAACAGGTGTCCTCTGTACTTTCCTCTCTACTTTCATTCCCTTCCATCTTCCTCTTTTATAGAGCATCCTTGCCCGATCTCCCAAATTATGTGCATTCTTCTACTATTTTAAAATTGAAGACTATTATGCATCTTAATCTTTAATATAGGGTTGAAGAATAACATGTTATTCTTGAACATTAGGTTTCTGTTCAATATTGTGTTTTTGAGAGTTGGTTATTATCAATTTTGTATAATTGATTACATTTTATTTGTATTGGTATATAAAGATATTGTTTTGTGTGTCTAGTAAATAGAGAATGACCTTGTCAATTGTCATTAATGTCAATACTTTATAGGTTCTCTTGGATTTGTGATGGAAATAATTAAACATTTATAAATGTTAATAATTTTGTTCCACTTTTTAAATTCTAATACTTTCCTTTTCCTCTCCTTTGACTAATGGCATTGGCTAGGATTTTGAGAATAGAGAGTACTTTTTATTTTTCCTAAACTTAATATGAATGTCTTGGAATTTCATTATTTTATGATATTTACTCAAGGATTTTGATAACCTTTATCAGGATAAAGAATTTTTTTATTTTTTCCTTGTTTGGGTATGAGGGTGATACTAGCTTCATAGAATGAGTTTGGTAGAAAACCCTCTTTTTCTATTTCCTGGAATACTTTGAGAAATATTGGAATGAGTTCTTCTTTGAAGGTCTTGTAGAACTCAGCTGAGAATCCGTCTGGTCCTGGGCTTTTCTTGGATGGTAGGATTTTAATGGCTTCTTCTATTTCATTGCTTGATATTGATCTGTTTAAATTTTGTATGTCCTCCTGGTTCAGTTTTGGAGGAGCATGTCTCTAGAAATTTGTCAATGTCTTTGGTAGATTCTATTTTGTTGGAATACAGATTTTCAAAGTAGCTTCTAATTATGTTATGTATCTCAGTGGTGTCTGTCGTGATATTTCCTTTTTCATCATGAATTTTAGTAATTTGAGTTTTCTCTCTCCTTCTCTTTGTCAGTGTGGCTAAAAGTTTGTCTATTTTGTTTACTTTCTCAAAGAACCAACTTTTTGTTTTGTCAATTTTTTGAATTGTTTCTTTTGTTTCAGTTTCATTGATTTCTGCTCTGATTTTAATTATTTCCTGTCTTCTACTACTTTTGCTGTTATTCTGTTCTTCTTTTGCTAGGGCTTTGAGCTGTAATGTTAGGTCATTTAGTTGTTGACTTTTCATTCTTTTCTGGAATGCATTTCATGCAATGAATTTTCCTCTTAGTACCACTTTCATAGTGTCCCAGAGATTTTGATATGTTGTATCGTCATTCTCATTGACCTCTAAGAATTTTTTTATCTCCTCCCTGATGTTTTTTGTTATCCATGTTTCATTCAATAGCATATTATTTAGTCTCCAGGTTTTGGAGTAATTTCTGTTTTTTATTTTGTCATTGATTTCTACTCTCAGTTCATTATGATCTGATAGAACACAAGGCAGTATCTCTTTTTTTTTTTTTTTTTTTTTTGCATTTCCTGCTTTGTGACATAACATATGGTCTATTTTCGAGAAGGTTCCATGTGCTGCTGAGAAGAAAGTGAATCCGCTCATTGATGGATGAAATATTCTATATATGTCTATTAAGTCTAGGTTATTGATTGTGTTATTGAGTTCTATGGTTTCTTTGGTTGGTTTTTGTTTGAAAGATCTATCCATTGGTAACAGCGGTGCGTTAAAGTCACCCAGAATTATTGTATCATGGTCTATGTGATTCCTGAAATTGAGAAGGATTTGTTTGATGTACAGGGATGCACCATTGTTTGGGGCATAAATATTTACTATCGTTATGTCTTCCTGATTTATGGTTCCCTTAAGGAGTATGAAATGTCCTTCTCTATCCCTTCTGACTAACTTTGGCTTGAAGTCCACTTTATCTGATATAAGGATGGAAACCCCCGCTTTTTTACTGGGTCCATGTGCATGGTAGATTTTTCCCATCCTTTCACCTTTAGTCTATGGATGTCTTTTTCTATGAGATGAGTCTATTGCAGGCAGCATATTGTTGGGACTTTCTTTTTAATCCATTCTGCCAATCTATGTCTTTTGATTGATGAGTTTAGGCCATTAACGTTCAGGGTTATTACTGAGATATGATTTGTATTCCCAGTCATTTGGCTTATTTTTGGTTTTTAAGTTGGCTTGGTTTCTCCTTTGAGTGGTTTTTCTCTAAGGTAGTTCCTCCCTTTGCTACCTACATGGTTGTTTTTCATTTCCTCCTCATGGAATATTTTGTTGAGAACATTCTGTAGCACAGGCTTTCTATTTGTAAATTCTTTTAACTTTTGTTTATCATGGAAGGATTTTATTTCATCTTCAAATCTGAAGGTTAGTTTTGCTGGGTATAGGATTCTTGGTTGGCATCCATGTTCTTTCAGAGCTTGAAATATGTTGTTCCAGGCCCTTCTAGCTTTTAGAATCTGGGTTGAGAAGTCGGCTGCTATCCGTATTGGTCTCCCCCTATATGTAATCTGATGCTTTTCTCTCATGGCCTTCAAAATCCTATCTTTATTTTTAGTGTTAGGCATTTTCATTATAATGTGCCTTGGTGTGGATCTGTTGTGATTTTGTGCATTTGGTGTTCTGTAAGCCTCTTGTATTTGATTTTCCATTTCATTCTTCAGGTTTGGGAAATTTTCTGATATTGTTTCATTGAAGAGGTTGTTCATAACTTTGGTTTATATCTCTGTGCCTTCCTCAATCCCAATAATTCTTAAATTTGGTCTTTTCATAATGTCCCATAGTTCTTGGAGATTCCGTTCATGATTTCTTACCATCTTCTCTGTTCTGGCAACTTTATTTTCAAGATTCAATATTTTGTCTTCATTGTCTGAGGTTCTGTCTTCCAAGTGGTCTAGTCTTTTGGTGATGCTCTCCATTGAGATTTTTTATTTAGTTTATTGTATCCTTCATTTCAAGGATTTCTGTTTGGTTTTTTTGTGAGAATCTCTATCTCTTTGTTGAAATGATCTTTTGCTTACTGCAGGTGCTTTTTCAGCTTACTGGTATTATCATTCATTGCCTGCATTTGCTCTCTTATCTCATCCTTTGCTTCATGAATCATCTTAATCATGTATAATCTGAAGTCCTTTTCTGACGTTTCTTCTAACATACTGTCATTGGATTCTATTAATATAGAATCTAGATTTGTTTGGATCATTTTCTTCCCGTGTTTTTTCATGTTGTTCATGTATCTTCCCCTCTAGCAGTGCAGATCTGGGGTATTGCAGATTTCCCCCTCTAGGCTTATAGTGGCCCTATAGGTTTCCAAAATCCTTTCTTTAAGGGGAGATCAATATTAGCAGTGCCCAATTCAGACACTATGCAATCCTAGACCAAATAGCCCCTATGAGGACAATAACAAAATTGTCATAATAAACAGAATGAGTTCAAATATTATCTTCAGTAAAACAAACAGATTTGCAATAAGCTCTGCAGTTTCTAGTGGAGGACAAAGAGGATGCAGAGGGATGTAGAATGTGACTGTTAATGGGATAAGAAAAGAAAATACAGAAGTTCTAGATAATAGAAAGGGTGAGAGTGTAATCAAAAGAAATTGGATGTTAGCATGCAAAAAAGGGAGAAAGAGACACTGAGGGAACAGGTAAACAAAAGGAAAAGAGAGCCAAAAAAAGTAAAGAAATAAAAACTTAAAATGGTTCAATAAGAGAATCAAGAAAATCTACACTATAACAGTCATATAGTAATGAAATCCCCCAGAATTCAGCAGCCTGATGCATGAGAGGTACCTGAAAATGAGCTTCTGGTCTCCAGCAGGCATCTCAGGATGGGAATTGCCCCACCTAAAGATCAGAACTACTGCTTCCAGGATTATCCAAGATGGCCACTCTGTCTTTGAAATGTGTTGGCAAATGGGGAGCTGCAGCTCACTGTGTGGTCGTGGTCAGCTGGAGGTCCTGGAGGCGGGATGCGGTTGATCCGGCAGGGCTCCTGGAGGTCTGGTGTGTTTGGTGTGGTTGTGGGATCCTGGAGGCCAGATGCAATCAGTCGGTCTGGGGTCCCGGTAATAGGGCGCAGTCAGTTGGTCTGGGGGTCCTGGCAGCAGGGAGCAGTCAGTTGATGTGAGGGCCCCAGAGGCAGGGAGTGATCGGTCGGGCCCAGGGATCCTGGAGACGGGGCTCAGTCAGTCAGGCCAGGGGTCCTGCAGGATATGGATGTTGTCTCAAAATGGTGGCAGCCATGTGTAATCAAAGCTGCAGGTACTGTGACAGAGTACTTCCAGGCAATATCAGGCAGGTGGTGCTCCACTGGCGGTCGGCGATCAGTTTGCTGACTGTTGTCGGATGATCAGGAGGTGAACCTTGTGGCGTTGGGTGATGGATAGGTGTAAGGCAGGCGATGGACCAGCCAGAGGCAGGCAAATGGCAGATGATAGGCACCTGACAGTGAGCAATCTGCACTCAAAAAAGGCGTTGATATGCTGGCAGACTGCAGGTCATCACAGCAGACAAATGGGGTAAACACCAGGGAATCAATAAGTAGCAAAAACTGCCTCACCAAGAAACAGATATCCTCTGCTTGAAACTGGAGTTACAGAGTGACAAGGAACGCAGCCTCCCTCTAGTCCGCCATCTTGGATCCCCAATAATTTTTTTATTGTTCGTTTAGATTTTTATCATGAATGGCTATTGCATTTTATAAAATGCTTTTGTTCATGTGTACATTGAAATTTTGTGACCTTTTTACTTTCCTAACATGGTGCTAATTTTTTCTGGTGGTGAAATATGAACTTTGCATTTTCTATGGTGAATAATATTTAACAATGATTTACTTTGGGATTTTCATGTTTAATAGTATTATTCAAAATTGCAATTACTACCAATAATAAATGAACAAAAGAACTAAACAGGCATTTCTCATTAGAAGAAATACAAATGACCAACAAATATATGAAAAAAATGTTCAATATCCCTAGAAATTAGAGAAATGCAAATAAGAACTACATTGAGATTTAATTTCATTCCACTTAGAATGGCAGTTAGCAAGAATAGAAATAATAAATTTTGGTAAGAATGTGAGGAAAAATGTACACTCATATTTTGTTGGTGGGTCTACCAATTAGTCCAACCATTTTGAAAAGCAGTATGAAAATTCCTCAAAAATGAAGATTGGAACCATAATATGATCAGTTATCCCACTCTTTCATATTTATCCAAAAAAATAAAATAAGTATACTTTAGTGGTATAGCCACACCAATGTATTTAGCAACACATTATGGAACCAGCCCAGGTGCCCATCAACAGATGAATGGATAAAGAAAATGTGATGCACACACACACACACACACACACACACACACACACACACAATGGAGTTTTACTCAGCTATTAAGAAGAATGAAATTATGGTGCTTACTGGTAAATGGATGAAACTGGAGAGCATCATGCTAAGTGACCAGGGTCAAATGTTTTATCTCATATGTGGACACCAGAGAGAAATAAAGAAAATAAGTGTGTGTGGGAGGGTGAGGAGAGGGAATCCTGGAAGTAGAAGGGAGACCACTGTTAGGGATTAACTGGGTGGGAACCATAGGCAGATAGAGTGTGGCTGGAGGAGGTGGGTCACTGAGGGGCGTAATTTGGGGGTTTACACTGTGTCCCTGGTGAGCAGAGCTCTCTCTGCTTTCTAATCATCATGCCCTGAGCTTCTTTCTTCCATTATGCCTTTTGCCATGATGTTGTGCCTCATGTTGGGTCTAAGATACGGGCTCAACCGATCATGGACTGAACCTCTGAAACTGTGAGTCAAAATAAACCTTTGCTCCTCTGTGTTGTTCTTGTCAGACCTCTTGGTAACAGCAATGCAAAAGCTGACAAAAACAAGGTCTTTAAGACATTTTGAGTTGGTTTTCATACAGGGTGAGAGATTGAGGTCAAGTGTCAATCTTCTACATGTGGATGTCCAGTTTACTCAGCACCCTTTATTGAAGACACTACCCTTTGTCCTATGTATGTTTTTGGTACCTTTGTCAAGAATCAGTTTACTGAAGGTATCATGGGTTTATTTCTGGGTGATCTAGTCTCTTCCATTGGTGCATGTTTCTGTTTTTATGTGAACACCAAACTGTTTTTATTATTGTGTTTCTGTATTATGTCTTAGAAATCTGGCATTAAGATTCTTTCATTTTTGATATTTTTTCCCCTCAAGATTGTTTTGGCTAGTCTTTCGTGCCTTGCTATGAAATTTAGGATTGTTTTTCTCTGGTTCTGTGATGAATGTCCTTGGAGTTTTTTTTATTTGAGCTTGATAGTTATACATGGTAGTTGGGTTCATCCTGACCAACTCAGATATGATGGAATTTAATTTCAGTTTATGATCCACTCCCCTTTTCCATCTCATTCTCCTTGCCCTCTCCCATTCTCTTTCCTCTACCCTATTAGATTTCCTTTTGCTTATCTATTATATTCTATTCACTAGGTTCTTTTTACTTATGCATAAAGGTAAAATTCCCTGTTGTATATTTGTATATGCACATAACATGTTTTTATAAGAATTCAATTATCTTTGTCAGGCATGGTGGCACACGCATGTAATCCCAACATCTTGGGAGGCTGAGGCAGGAGAATTGAGAGTTCAAAACCAGCCTCAGCAACTTAGGGAGACGCTGTCTCTAAATAAAAAAAAATAAAAAATAGCTGGGGACAAGGCTCAGTGCCTCTAGGTTCAATCCCCAGTGTCCCCTGCCCGACCCCCTAAAGAATTCATCCTTCATTGCCTTCCCTTACTCATCCCTCTATTCCACCTCTCAACTTCCTTCTTCTACGTCTTCCCTTCATCTTTATGTTATCCTATCCTACCCTACCCCTTTTCTTTATTTTGCTCCAGCTTCCACATAAGAAAGAAAACATTTGACCTTTCAGTTTCTGAGTTTGGTTTATTTCAATTAGCATAATGGTCTCCCATTCCTTCCATTTTCCTGCAAATGACATATTTTCATTTTTCTTTATGGCTGAATAAAATGATTAATTTTTTTCCTTTTATCAATATGAGTTCCCTTGAAAATAGCTCCACAAGAGTGTAGCTGTGAGCTGAGCACTGATGTTAGTCTCTCACAATGAGAAATGAAGATCCAATTGCCATGGGTGCAAATCCTTTCTCCTGTGGGTATAGTCTGTCCTGTTTTATCTATTTATTTTTCCTGTAAGGAAGAGAATATGCTAAACAAAAAAATCCTTCTTTTATGTGGAAGATGTACTATGAATTGATCAAAGACACATACTTATTTAGAGCCCTCACAAGGACAGAGCAAGGCTGTTACATATGATCCAAAGTGAGGATTACAAAGATGATTACTCATCTGAATGGCTTCGGGTACATCCTCTGACCAAAATGTGATAAAAAAAAAGTCAACACATTCTATGTTCGAGCTTATATTTCCTAGGATCCTGGATACTGACAAAAATGTGCCTTCCAGAATCAACCTATCCCTTGAATAAATCTCTCCACAAGACCTTTTATTCTTTAATTCAACTGATATCTGTTGACTGCCTACTTTGTGCCAGACACCACAAGCAGTTTCAGAGATTCACCCATCAGCAAAAATCCATACCACTCTCTTCTGAGCGACTTGACTGTCTTTCGAGTGTCAAGCATCTAGGAAAACCCATGCTTACATGTAGGAACACAGGATATAGTGCATTCTGGAGTTATTCTAGAAGAATATACTAAATGTAAACATATGAAACCAACAGGTAACCAGCTAAACTTCAGAAGAAGATGGTGGTAATCATCAAATACATGTGGTTATAGCTGAGGTAAAAGCCATATATTGATAAAAATAGAAACAATGAAATGTCAAAATCAGGGGGAAGGAAGGAGAAAAGAGGAAAAAGAGAATCATTTTCTTAATGTTTGTCACATAGCTGACAATTATAAGTTGGAGTCAGCAGCTATCACTTAAAACTGACAAAGCAAATAGCAAAACCCTAAGTAAGGACTGATGGTGTTATAAAAGATAATATGTGAAATAAACCACTAGAATGAAAACATAAACCCTCCTGAGACCAAAAAGAAAAAAAGTGAAAGAAAAAAAAAGACAGAACATGAGGAACATAGCTAATATAACCTAATATTTTTGTAAATATAATTTAATATCATGGGAATTGAGACCAAAATTTCATTCTTATGAATGAATATAATGTTTTAACTCACCTATTCACATAAAAGTATTGTCAAATTGGCTTACAAAGAAAAACTCAGTTCAATGCTATAAATGAAAAAGATACCTGAATCAAAATGATTCAGAAATGTGAGAAAGCAAAGGCATGGGCAGAGGTGTATCAGGTAAATAGAAGCAATAAGAAAATGGGAGGTATAATCCTGATATCAGATAATGTAAAACTCAGGCCCTACAATTTTATATGAAATAAGAAACACACTTATACTACTAAAGAGTACAATTCAAAAATAATGTTATGAGTTATGAATATGCATTAATTTATAAATCACATCCATAAGGCAAAAGTTCAAGAGTTACACAAGTAAAAATTGGAAGAAAAAAACTACTATAAGACAGATCAAGTGAACTAAAAAAAAGGAAAGGGTATGGAAGACACTGTCTCACACAGATGACTTGTGAGAGCTGATTCCACACATCCTGTCCCTACTCCATGTACAGGGACAGCACATAGCAAACTGAAACTGGCCATGGTGGCAGTATTTGCACACGGAAATTGGCAAATGTTTATGATTAGGGCTTTTTTTTTTCCCCCTAAAAGGTCACTTTGCGAGCATAGCTATAGATGTATAATATTCCATAATGGAAATTCCTTTCAAATTCACATTGAGCATTAAAAAAGGAATTGATCATACAATAGGCACAATTAAAAAGAATAAAACTAGAGTACATATTACCCTTGTATCAAAACATTCTTGGGTACTAGGGGAATTTCAAAACATAAATGCAATTTTAAAAAAATTAGAAGGTCATGTTAAAATTTATAGGATGCAATTATCAATGATTAGGAAAAATTAATAGCCTTATATACTTATATCAATTAAGAATTTCATTCATATAATGAATAAATAATAAAATGAATTCCATTAAAAAGTTAGTAAAGAAGCAAATCAAAAGAAATCATAAATAATACACAAAAATGACAGAAAATTATATAATCAAAATACTAGTTCTTTGAAAAAATGTTAAATAAAACAAACCACAAGTTCATTTAATGGTGAATAAAAGGAGAAAGCAAGCATAAACAGAATACAAAAATTAAGGGAACCAGAGGAAATTGAGAATAATTAGTTTTTATAACTCCAAAATATTCACCAAAATATTATTATATATATATATCTTACCAAAATTGACACCAGTAGAAATTAAAATCTTAAATGTATAAAATTATGTAAAGAAATGTAAAATTTATGTAAAGAAAAGAATTTATCAAGCAAGCATATAACAGCAATGACAGGACAGGCTACCCTTAAAATTTTTCCAGAAATTCAGATTAGTTAATCTCAATGCTACATAATTCCAGAATAGAGAAAATTATTCATACAAGGGAAGTATAAAAAAGACACCAAAGCCTGGTAAATTAGCAAAAAAGGAAAGTGCATGCCAATTTAAGTTTAATTTTGAATTGCAATGGATATATAAATAAAATATTAGTAAAATAATATACTCAAAATGTAAAACTCTAAACAGAATAATTCCATTTCTATTTGCTCTTTTTTTTTAATTGTAAACAAATGGGATACATGTTGATTCTCTGTTTGTACATGGCGTAAAGGCATACCATTTGTGTAATCATAAATTTACAGAGGGAAATGTTGTTTGATTCATTCTGTTACTTTTCCCTTTCACCCCACCCCTCCCACCCCTCTTTTCCCTCTATACAGTCCTTCCTTCCTCCATTCTTGCCCCCCTCCCTAACCCTAACTCTAACCCTAACACTAACCCCTCCCACCCCCCATTATGTGTCATCATCCACTTATTAGTGATATCATTCGTCCTTTGGTTTTTTGAGATTGGCTTATCTCACTTAGCATGATATTCTCCAATTTCATCCATTTGCCTGCAAATGCCATAATTTTATCACTCTTTATGACTGAGTAATATTCCATTGTATATATATATACCACAGTTTCTTTATCCATTCATCAATTGAAGGACATCTAGGTTGGTTCCACAATCTGGATATTGTGAACTGAGCAACTATGAACATTGATGTGCTGTATCTCTGTAATATGCTGATTTTAAGTCCTTTGGGTTTAGGCCAAGGAGTGGGAGAGCTGGGTCAAATGGTGGTTCCATTCCAAGCTTTCTGAGGAATCTCCATACTGCTTTCCAGAAGCACTAGTTTGCAACCGCACCAGCAATGTATGAGTGTTCCTTTTTCACCACATCCTCGACAATACCTATTGTTGCTTGTGTTCTTGATAATCGCCATTCTAATTGGGGTGAGATGGAATCTTAGGGTGGTTTTGATTTGCATTTCTCTTATTACTAGAGATGTTGAACATTTTTCCATATGTTTGTTGATTGCTTGTAGATCTTCTTCTGTGAAGTGTCTATTCATTTCCTTAGACCATTTGTTGATTGGATTATTTCCATTCTTGGTGTTGAGTTTTTTGAGTTCTTTATAGATTCTGGAGATTAGTGTTCTATCTGAAGTATGATTGGCAAAGATTTTCTCCCACTCTGTAGCGGATTTTCTCCCGCTCTTTCTTTGCATTGCTGATAGTTTCCTTTGCTGAGAGAAAGCTTTTTAGTTTGAATCTATCCCAGTTATTGATTCGTGCTTTTATTTCTTGTGCTATGGGTGTTCTGTTGATGAAGTCTGGTCCTAAGCCGACATGTTGAAGCTCTGGCCCTACTTTTTCTTCTATAAGATGCAAGGTCTCTGGTCTGATTCCAAGGTCCTTAATCCATTTTAAGTTTAGTTTCATGCATGGTGAGAGATATGGGTTTAGTTTCATTCTGTTGCATATGGATTTCCAATTCTCCTAGCACCATTTGTTGAAGAGGCTATCTTTTATCCATTGCATATTTTTGACCCCTTTGTCTAGTATGAGAAAATTGTATTTATTTGGGTTTGTTTCTGTGTCCTCTATTCTGTACCATTGATCTACCTGTCTATTTTGGTACCAATACCATGCTGTTTTTGTTACTATTGCTTTGTAGTATAGTTGAAGTTCTGGTATTGCGATACCCCCTGTTTCATTCTTCCTGCTAAGGATTGCTTTAGCTATTCTGGGTTTCTTATTCTTCCAGATGAATTTCATAATTGCTTGCTCTATTGGGATTTTAATTGGAATTGCGTTGAATCTGTATAGCACTTTTGTTAGTATGGCCATTTTGACAATATTAATTCTTCCTATCCAAGAACATGGGAGATCTTTCCATCTTCTAAGGTGTTCTTTAATTTCTTTCTTTAGTGTTCTGTAGTTCTCATTGTAGAGGTCTTTCACCTCTTTTGTGAGATTGATTCCCAAGTATTTTATTTTTTTCGAGGCTATTGTGAATGGGGTAGTTTTCCTAATTTCTCTTTCTGAAGATTCATCACTTATGTATAAAAATGCCTTAGATTTATGTGCATTGATCTTATATCCTGCTACTTTACTGAATTCACTTATGAGATCTAAACGTTTTCTGGTAGAATTTCCTGGTTCCTCTAAGCATATAATCATATCATCAGCAAATAGGGATAATTTGAGTTCTTCTTTTCCTTTTCGTATCCCTTTAATTTCTTTGGTCTGTCTAATTGCTCTGGCTAGAGTTTCAAGGACGATATTGAAAAGAGGTGGTGAAAGAGGGCATCCCTGCCTTGTTCCAGTTTTTAGGGGGAATGCTTTCAGTTTTTCACCATTTAGAATGATATTGTCCATGGGCTTAGCATAGATGGCCTTTACAATGTTAAGGAATGTTCCCACTATCCCTATTTTTTCTAGTGTTTTGAGCATGAAGGGGTGCTGTATTTTATCAAATGCTTTTTCTGTATCTATTGAAATAATCATGATTCTTGACTTTAAATCTATTGATATGGTGAATTACATTTACTGATTTCCTGATGTTGAACCAACCTTGCATCCCTGGGATGAAACCCACTTGATCATGGTGCACTATCTTTTTAATATGTTTTTATATGCGATTTGCTAAAATTTTGTTTAGAATTTTTGCATCGATGTTCATTAAGGATGTTGGTCTGAAATTTTCTTTCCTCGATGTGTCTCTGTCTGGTTTAGGTATCAAGGTAATATTGGCTTCATAGAATGAGTTTGGGAAGGTTCCCTCCTCTTCTATTTTATGGAATGCTTTGCGAAGTATTGGAATGAGCTCTTCTTTAAAGGTTTTGTAGAACTCGGCTGAGAACCCATCTGGTCCTGGACTTTTCTTCGTTGGTAGGCTTTTGATGACTTCTTCTATTTCATTACTTGAAATTGGTCTGTTTAAATTGTGTATGTCCTCCTTGTTCAGTTTAGGCAATTCATGTGTCTCTAGAAACCTGTTGATGTCTTCGAAATTTTCTATTTTGTTGGAGTATAGATTTTCAAAATAGCTTCTAATTATGTTTTGTATTTCAGTCGTGTCTGTTGTGATATTTCCTTGTTCATTCAGAATTTTAGTGATTTGGGTTTTCTCTTGTATTCAATTTGTTAGTGTGGCTAAAGGTTTATCAACTTTGTTTATTTTTACGAAGAACCAACTATTTATTTTGTCAATTTTTTGTATTGTTTCTTTTGTTTCAATTTCGTTGATTTCAGCTCTGAGTTTAACTATTTCCTGTCTTCTACTACTTTTGGTGTTGGTCTGTTCTTCTTTTTCTAGGACTTTGAGCTGTAGTGTTAGGTCGTCTATTTTTTGAGTTTTACTTCTTTTATTAAATGCGCTCCATGAAATAAATCTTCCTCTAAGTACTGCTTTCATAGTGTCCCAGAGATTTTGATATGATGTTTCTTTGTTCTCATTTACCTCTAAGAATTTTTTAATTTCCTTCCTAATATCTTCTGTTATCCATTCATCATATAATAGCATTGTTTAATCTCCAGGTGTTTAATCTCCATAGTTTCTGTTTTTTACTCTTTCATTTATTTCTAACTTCAATCCATTATGATCTGATAGAATACAAGGTAGTGTCTCTATCTTCTTGTATTTGCTAACATTAGCTTTGTGGCATAAAATATGGTCTATTTTAGAGAAGAGTCCATGTGCTGCTGAGAAGAAAGTGTATTCGCTCTTGGTTGAATGATATATTCTATAAATGTCTGTTAAGTCTAAATTATTGATTGTGTTATTGAGATCTATGGTTTCTTTGTTCAATTTTTGTTTGGAAGATCTGTCCAGTGGTGAGAGAGGTGTGTTAAAATCACCTAGTATTATTGTGTTATAGTCTATTTGGTTTCTAAAATTGAGAAGGATTTGTTTGACATACATGGATGAGCCACTGTTTGGGGCATAGATGTTTATGATTGTTATATCTTGCTGATTTATGCTTCCCTTAAGCAGTATGAAATGTCCTTCTTTATCCCTTCTGACTAACTTTGGCTTGAAGTCCACATTATCTGAAATGAGGATGGATACTCCAGCTTTTTTGCTTAGTCCATGTGCATGGTATGTTTTTCCCCATCCTTTCACCTTTAGTCTATGGGTATCTCTTTCTATGAGATGAGTCTCTTGCAGGCAACATATTGTTGGATCTTTCTTTTTAATCCAATCTTCCAGTCTATGTCTTTTGATTGATGAACTCAGGCCGTTAACATTCAGGGTTATTATTGAGATATGATTTGTACTCCTGGTCATTTAGTTCATTTTTTAAATTTTATTTATTTATTTATTTTTTTGACACACCTTGGTTTCTCCTTTATTTGACAGTTCCTTTAGGATAATTCCTCCCTTTGCTGATTTGCTTCTTTATTTTTTATCTCTTCCTCATGGAATATTTTTCTGAGAATATTCTGTAATGCTGACTTTCTTTTTGTAAATTCTTTTAGCTTTTGTTTATCATGGAATGATTTTATTTCATCGTCAAATCTGAAGGTAAGTTTTGCTGGGTATAAGATTCTTGGTTGGCATCCATTTTCTTTCATAGCTGGAAAAATGTTGTTCCAGGCCCTTCTAGGTTTTAGGGTCTGGGTTGAAAAATCTGCCGATATCCGTATTGGTTTCCCCCTGAATGTAATTTGGTTCTTTTCTCTCACAGCCTTTAAAATTCTGTCTTTATTTCGTATGTTCGGTATTTTCATTATAATGTGCCTTGGTGTGGGTCTGTTGTAATTTTGTGTATTTGGAGTCCTATAAGCCTCTTGAACTTGATTTTCCATTTCATTCTTCAGATCTGGGAAATTTTCTGTTATTATTTCATTGAATAGATTGTTCATTCCTTTGGTTTGTTTCTCTAAGCCTTCCTCAATCCCAATAATTCTCAAATTTGGCCTCTCATGATATCCCATAGTTCTTGGAGATTCTGTTCATGATTTCTTACCATCTTCTCTGTTTGTTCAACTTTGTTTTCAAGGTCAAATATTTTGTCTTCAATATCTGAGGTTCTGTCTTCCAGGTGTTCTATCCTATTGGTTATGCTTTCTATGGAGTTCTTAATTTGGTTTATTGTTTCCTTCATTTCAAGGGTTTCTGTTTGTTTTTTTTTTCAATATCTCTAACTATTGAAATGATCTTTTGCTTCCAGTATTTGCTCTTTTAACTGTCGATTGGTGCGATCATTCAATGCCTGCATTTGCTCTTTCATCTCATCATTCAATGTCTGCATTTGTTCTTTCATCTCATTGTTTGCTTCCCTGATCATTTTAATTATGTACATTCTGAACTCCCTTTCTGTCATTTCTTCTGCCATGCTGTCGTTGGATTTTATTGATGTAATATCTAGATTTGTTTGGGGCATTTTCTTTCCTTGTTTTCTCATATTGTTCAGGAATCAGTGGGTCATTAAGATATTACAGATTTCCTCTATTGACTTATAATGTCCCTGAAGATTGCTAGTATATCCCCTCTTATCCTTCAGTAGCCTGCAGTCTTGGAGGAAGTTGATAATGCGGTGCTCCATAAGGAAGCTGGTGGTGACCCTCAGATGGGGTATATTCCCTGATAGTGGGCAGAGGTACCTCCATGTGTTGACCAATGGTCATCCAAAGGGGAACTAGGCTGCAGGCTGAGGCAAGGCCTGTTTGTGCCTGTGTCTCTGGTTTTACCGTCCTTGTGGGAAAACCTCAGCTGGCAGGGAAGACTCACTCGGTGGGGAGGTCTCGCTGGTCAGTTCCCCTCCTAGAGGTTCCCCTCAATCTACAACTACTGCCTGGGCTCAGCTGTCTTCCTCTGCAACGTTCCCAGGGGCCCGGACCTACCTCCTGGGCCTGGGAGCCTCACCCTTCACAGACGAGTCTCCTTAGGCTGCCTCTCCTCAGAGAATCTGCCCGCAGTCCTGGAAACTTTCTCCTCCCCTAGGCATGTCTGTGTGGCTCTTCCACCAAGAAGTCGCCTAGGTCCTGGGATCCTGCTCTGCACCTAATCGCCTGACTATGCAGCCCCTCCTCTGAGCCACCACCTGGAGCCCTGTACAATAGCTCCGAGACCCAGAGACCCGCCACACACCTCTTCCTCTGGACAGCCGCCTGGTGTTCCGACACAGTCACTAGGAGTCCAAGCAAATCACTTCGTGTCTCCTCCTCCCGCCAACCGCCCTTAGCCCTAGGCAGTCACTCCGAGTCCAAGTGACCCGCCCTGTTCCTCCTCCTCCTCGGGGTAGCCCCCGGGGGATTCAGGAGTGGTTATTCGGAGACCAAGTGACCCACTGAGTCCTCCTCCAGGCAGGCCACCGGTGTTCAGGAGCGGTCGCTTTGAGTCCAAACAACTCACCACTCGCCTCCTCCTCTGGCAACCGCCTGTAGCTCTGATGCAGTCACTCCTAGACCAAGCAACCCGCCGCTCTTCTCCTCTTCCTCCGGGCAACCCCCCCGGGTGTTCAGAAGTGTTCGCTCTGAGTCCAAACAGCTCTCCACGCAGTTCCTCGTCAGGCAGCCGCCCGCAGCCCCAGTGTTTGCTCCGAGTCCAAGGGCTGTACTGAGCAGCCACCTCTACGATGTTCCCAGCGGTCCGTGTTTACCTCTCCAGTGGGGGGAGGGGCGTCTCGCTGGGCAACTCTACTTCACAAAGTTCCCTGCATTCCGGGGCTACCACCCCATCCGGGACGCCTCCCCAACAGGAGAGACTCACCCGGCGGCTTTGAGTTTGTCCCAAGTCTCTCACTATCTCCTCTTTCGAATCCTGCGTCCTGGAGCAACATGAAATGCAGCGGCCCTCTAGTCTGCCATCTTGAAACCCTCTATTTGCTCTTATCTTTTATGCTATTGTAGCCCTATACATATATATATATATATATATATATATATATATATATATATAAAGCCAAATTTTCACATTAGTGGTTCTATTCACTTTTAAGAATTAAGAAAGCACACATAAGCTTTATTTCATATTTCCTCACATATTTCCAGCATTCTTACTTTCTTCTCCATTTATTTCTCATCTGGCACTATTCTCCACTATCTGAATAAACACCTTTAACATTTTTGTTTGATGGCTTACTAGCAACAATTTTATTAGTTTTCTTTTATTTTGAGAATATATTTTTGTGGATACAAATTTCTAGGTTGAGACTATATATACATATATTCTTGTAGTAAATTAATGATGTCAAAATGTGGTCTTCTGACCTCCATTTTTCCTTTCTATATATTGTGTCTTTTGTTTCTCCAAGACAGATTTTAAGATTTCTCTTTTTACCCATAATTTTTGTGTGTTGTTAGTATATTTTTGATTTTACATGGTTCTAAAGCAATCTGCTAACACTTTTATGTGCTTTTTCATTCTAAGGTGTGAATCTCACAAAGTTTTAGTAGAAGATTTGAAATTTTTTACCAAGCACCCCTAATGTGATGGAACTCAAACTCACACTGTAAGTCTAGTTGCCTAAACCTCTACACTACTGCTTCAGGCTTTCAGCTGTTGTTTTATTCTTGGGGTCTCTGGTCTTTCCCAAACGTGGCTAAGGATTTGTGGAATTTATAAATAGATCTGGGAAGTTCCTGATGTTTCCTTCCTTCTAGAATTTTCTTCTCAAGTTTGTACAACTCTGATCATCCCAAACTCCGCCTCTGAGACATCAGAACAACAAGACTTTGGGCCTTCCTGCTTGAATTCTTTGTCTAGTACCCTGTGGCTGGGGCACTACCAGAGTAAGACCAGAAATACTGGGTCTTACTGTGGTTCTTGCCTTTTGGGGTTCAGATGCCCTCTAATTTTCAGTTATTCTCATAATTTCCTCATTGCTTATTGTTGTTATCTGTGGAAGGATTAGTCAAAACCAAGTTATTTCCCAATTATTGGACTCAGAAATTAGATTGTAACATATTAGATAAGAATAATTTTATTATCCCATATTGATAATAAAGATACATATATATGTATGTTTCTGTGTATATCTCATATATACATTTAAAAGAGAAAGAGAGAGAGAGAGAGAAGAAAAATAAAATTTCTATTTTCTACAGAATAAATGAGCAATTTAGAAAATTGCTACTTTGCAATTCCCCAATAAGCAAATTGCTTCAGACACAGATTATTAAAGCTAAAAAAATGTAGAAGAACCAGATATGTCCATGATGTTAAAGTACTAACACTCAGATTAGTTACTCATTATAATTTTTTTTATTTTTACAGACTGCATTTTGATTCATTGTACACAAATGGGGTACATCATTTCGTTTCTATGGTTGCACATGATGTAGATTCATACCATTCATGTAATCATATATGTACATAGGGTACATATCTGTCTTATTCCACCATTTTTCATTCCCATCCCTCCCTCTCATTGTCCTCTATGTAATCTAAAGTTCCTCCACTCATTATAATTTTTTAAAATATAATTAGGTAAGCATAAAAAGAAAAATAATTTTATATGATTCTAATCATGACAAAACAATCATATGAATATTTACTATAATTTCAGAAAGTAAAATATAGGAAAAATTATTATTTGCAGAGGTTTAAGATCAGATTGATAACAGATTGAATACCAGAATGAAATATTTCAGTATTCTAGAAATATGTTAAAAAAACAATTGAATCCAGGGTTACCGTTCTAGGAAAGTTCTTAAACAAGTTTAAGAGTGAAATATAAAAACATTTTGAACATATAGAAATATAGAACATTTTTCTCCTAGACATTCTATATGAAAAAATATACTTCAGCAAATGTTTCAGGAAAAAAGAAAAGAAAAAAATTAATCCTGAGAAAGAATCACTTTAGATATTACTAGAAGCCTTGGCAGTTAACTGTGTCCCAAAGGAAATGAAAGAACTGAGAAAGAAAATACACTATTCCCCAGATAGAGATGCTTAAATTATTTTTCCTTAAACCAATAAACTGTTAGGGTATAAAATTGAAAAATCATAACAATGAAATTGTTGATTTTTATGGTTTATTGAAGAGTTTTAATCATATCCTAAACATGAAGTATGAGAGATTAGTCTCACATGAAAATATAAATATTATAAATGCTGAAAGTTTAAATATATTGACATTGAAATGAGGAGTGCATTGAGCAAGAGAGAAGTAGCAACAGAAGATTAACTAGGCTTAGTTCCTCAGTTTTGATGACAGGATGTCAGCAGATACTCTGAAAATGGTAAATGCTATATACATGGTTAAGTGTTTTATCTAAAGTCATATGTGTGCAGATTAGAATAAGTGAAGACAGAGTTTTGGCAAAATTATTCCTGGAAGGGAGAAGAAGATTGGGGGAAAGGAAGATTATTTCACTTTTACCTCTTTATTTAAAGTATTTTTGTTAATGAGGTCATGAATTATTTACATATTTAAAACTAGCTTTAAAAGTGGCTACTATTTTTGAATATGGTTATCCAAATAATAAAATAGTATGCAGCAATAAAAAGCAGTAAGACTTAGATGTACATCATAATTTGAAGAGATAGGCACCGTATATTGCCTATCTTCCATACTGCAAAAGGGAATTGCATATTCCCAGTGTATAAATATTACGCATCTAGACAAATGTGCATTTTCATATATCATATAATATGTATTTTTTAACTTAAGAAAAAAAGCAAGCTCCATGGTGAGAACTTGGGATTGAGTAGTTCTTAGAAAGCCCAGCAATTCCCATTATATTATTAACAGTCCTGTTGGCAGACTGACTCTAGCCCATCCCAAGATGCTAACAGCAGTTGAAATACTAACAGCAGCTGCCATGAGAATCTCCCCTGTTTACTCATCACTATTGATATGTTTATCTTCCTTTTTTTTTTTCTATTCACATGCTGAATTTTGCTGTAGTGAGCTAGTAGCCTACAACTCTGCCAGCTACATATAAATTTGAACCCTTTCCCTCTTTTTGATGCACAGCTTCTTGAGTTATCTCAGATCAATTATTAAACATGTCTTTGGTTTTATTCTTCCTGTAGGCAGTGGGAATAATTGAGGTACCCTTGGCTCAGTAAATGTACCTCTGTGAGCCTCAATTTCTTTATCTGACAAACTGGGTGTCTGGGCTAGGAGACTGCCTCAGATCCCTTCCAGCTTCCCAATCTTCTGACTGGACTCTGCTTTGTGCAGATCTTTAAAAGGCTTTGAGTCTAAAGGGCACAGTTTAGAAATGATAGGAAGTTTGGTCGGAAAACAAACAAACAAACAAACAAACACCTTAAGCAGTGCTAAGAAATTCTACCTTGAGTTCTTCAAATATCCTACAGGAAAAATAAAAAGGTATGTTACATCCACACCACAATAACACCAGAGAAGAAATAGTTGGCTCTCGGCACTTGTTCAAGCGGCATTAATTTGACAGCAGGCCGGAGCTGTTGACTGCCTGCTGAAGTCGTCCACCGTCTATGGTTCGTTGAGTGCACAACTGCTCTGATCGAGAATGATTCTCCACCAGGCAGCTGTGGAATGAATAAGTGATACCCAGCCAATGAAACCTGAAGCCTCATCAGCTAATCAGTGAGCTCCATGGGAGAGAAATTAAAGTGCATATAGAAAAGGAAGGTGCTGAAGGAAAGAAAGAAGTTGATATTAAGAGGCGACAAAAGTCATGGGAAAATGCGAGCATTTTAGTTAGAAACAAATGAAACACATTTGGCTCCAATTGCAGAGGACAGGACTCAGATATGAAAATGAGTTTGGCAAGGAAGGTGATGAGAAGCTTCTGGAAGGTGAGAGAGAGTTAATGAAGTTGTTTGAGAGTGCTTAATGAATATGCTGATCGAAAATACATGAGACACCAAAGAATACTGAAATGTAGTCTGCATGGATTATGTCTTTAACATTCATTTGCTGGTTCCTCATTGAAACAAGACGGAACAGCATGGGCCCTGAAGATAGAGGTTCAGATTATATTTGCAAGAGTCTATGTCTTACAGCAAAGATCATAGAAATAGTAAATTAATAGGGTAATGAGATGATTTAGTGAATATCAATATTTCAAATTATAATTGTATGGGGCAGGTATGGGAGTTCTGAGTTTTGAAAGCATTCTGGGTCTACATAGTCTGACTCTATTAAGATAATTTTCTTGTGGGTTTTAGAAATAACTCTAAATCCAATTTTAAAATAGGTTTTAAAAACATTTTGTGCATTAATAATATTGTTTATTTCTTTGCTCTGCATGGGAAACTTTAATGTGTATATGTTAATTCTGGTACTTGAAGAAAAAAATCAATCATTTTAGCCAATTACGTCGTGTACTTTTCTTATCCTTAACTGAAGTAGTTATTAGGAATAAAGATGCCTTATGGAGTTGTGGTCGGTAGTATCTTACACAGGAAGCATGGTTAATATCAACAGGTTCTGTCTTGGCCAAACATGAAGATAAAGAGTGAGTTACAGAAATTACTGATAGGTATACTGTTTTGGGGGTGAGTGTGGATTTAGCATGCAAATGAAGGATGAACAGAGTTTCCTTTTGAATAGATCAATATATGATGAATTTCATCAATGCATGAGAAAAATCAAGCTTATGAACAATAGCATTCGAAGATGCTGATATAATTGTCCAAGCAAAACCCATAGAGCTTGACCTATTTTTAAATATAATTTACCCCCTTGCTACCTTTCTTTTCTACTGACTTATGTATGAATTGTATTTCACAGAAAAGAGCATGCACTTTAAAGTTACTCTGTTTTATAACAGAAATGGATTTTTTTCTTTTCACACATGCTGCATACTGGGTAACTTTTCTTTATTATTATTCTTTTTGAAAATAAACTAAAAGCAAAACCTACCCTGTCACATTGAAATTCAGTGACTGAACACAACATGCCAATTCTCATCCTTGGGCCATATGTTTTGAAAAGTTCTTTGTGTCTTTCTTAACCTATTATTCCAGGGCAGCTTCATCCTAGTGGACAAGAATTTCTAAACATAGAATAGATATTTGTGACTATAACAAGCAAGTAAAGTCATGCTGTAGTGATGAGGTGGGCGGCAAAGGAAGGACATTCAGCTGCCTAACAGTTTTGAATTGCACTATATTCTGGAACTTAATACACATAAATGCTTTAAAATTTTTAGAGATTTTCCTTTCTTTTATCCATTCACCGCTTCCTCCCTCCCTCCCTTTCTTCCTTCCTTCATGTCTTATCTGAGTCTGATCTCAGAAAACAACAATCTAACTCTCCAGATGATATAAAGAGAGGATGTATAAGGTGTTGAAACTGAACTGGAATAACTTTCAATTATTAAATGAATGGTGTGGTATTAAGCATATGCTTAATTATATACACTGTAATTTTTTCACTCATTAGAGAACTAATATATAGTATAGGGTTCTTGTGCAAAATCATGCATGAAAAAAATTCTTAATACAGTCCTAGAAATTATCAGTGGTTTAGTGAGTTTAGCTTTTACTGTTCTGTTGATTATTTACTTCTCCTTATAGGAACAGAGTGATTCAATTCTACTTACAGGGATAGAGTAATATGTTAGATGAAAATAATGAGTCATAAAGCGAAAACAAACATGAAAAAACTTAATTTCCTATTTATTAAACTATTACTATCTCTTCAGACAAAAGAGGCTATCTTATTTCAGTGGCTACCCAGGGTGGATGAAAGTTGAGTGCTAACTGAACAACTGTAAACAGATCTCAGCTAAATAGGAGGCTTGGCACTGGTTCTCACACTTTAGTGTGCAAGATAATCATCTGATACATTTGCAAAGTATAAAAGCCTGCCTTGCTTCTTAATGCATTTGATTCTATGCTTCTGCTATGGGATCCAGAAATGCATTTTTCACAAACATTATAGAGAATTCTGATGAAAGAGGTCCATAACTTGTTTTGAGAAAACGAGGAAACAACATTGAATTTTGTGGGTAAAAAGTCATCAGAAGAGCCCTTTTTCAAATCACCTGTTGCTCAAAAACACTCCTGATATTAGATGATTGATTCTAATTTTATTACTTAGGATAATAATGTTACTGCAAAAATTCTGACCCCTCTTATGAATAAGAGACCCTCAAGGAAGGGCTTTCCCTGTTTGGTTTGCAAAGCCAACTAATAAAAACTCAAGCTCAGTGTGAACAGCACAAGCTTTATTCAATGGTCAAAGAATGGTGAAGTGAGAGCTCATTCACAATTCAAATTCTCAAGCAACTGAGGGTTGTAGAGTCATAGATAAAGTGCAGCATAAATTAGGGGGAGGAATATTCATTTGGTTTTCAGGAAATGGTGGCTATTTTCTAGGAGTCAAGGAATCACCTGTTTTATTTCTTTACATGGTTCTTCCTAGCTGCTACCTTGGTGATTATAAACGGTCATGGTGCCAACGGGTGTCATTTAGCATACAAATGGAATTAAAATGGGTTTTGGTCTGTTAGGGGTCATTGGGGTGGCCACACTGGATTTGGTCAGTTTCAGCAGATTATCACAAAGAGTTTTTAAACTCTCAACATCGTGCTCCAAAAGATAAGCACAGTTAGAATGCTGTAAGAGATAAGCCAGGCTGTGTAGATATTGTACTGGGTAATAATCCTATATACTCATAGGTGATAGGAAAATTAATTTGGGTTGGGAATGTAGCTCAGTGGTAGAACAGTTCTTGCCTAGCATGCCCAAGACCCTGGGTTTGATTCTCAGCAGCACAATATAAATAAATAAGTAAATAATTCATATAATAAATACAATTTTGACATTAATTGATGCCAGATTCTCTACCCACCTCTCTTTCATTTAATGCCATTCTTGTTTTTTAAATTTAAAAAGCTGATCTAAATGATACCCAAGAATGTTTTGGGTGAAGTCATTTTGAGGCAAATTCTTCCACTTTCCCACCACACTAGACAGAATGATTCCAGCCGGGGAGAGGAAGAGAGGTTGAAGGAGAAGCACTCCAGTGAGATGAAGGAGGGCAGTTACTCTGCACTCTCCTAACTTTGGCCAAATTCTGGGGCAAGAGGTTATATCATCTTCTGTAGATCCAAGTGCGAGAAGCCCTTGCCCTTTAACTGAAGCCAGGGGTGACAACAAGGATAAGTCCTTCATGCTAGCATGAAGTACAGTATATGGAGTTGTGGCCTCTTACCATCTCTTTCACTGGACATGCAAACCCCAACCAGAGAAAAGTAAGCGGCCTCAACCAATAACTTATGTATAGTTTGAAAAGACTGAGCATTCCTTAAAGTGATTGAATATAAGTAGAACTGACCAGATCAAGATTTTTGCTAAGAGGCAAAATCAATGAAGAGAGTGTGAGACAGGGAAAATGGTTGATATTAGAAGGACTGATCTTCTGGAAAATAATCGGGAACAAAAGAATGGTCAAGCTGTGTGAAAGAAGGTGTTTGTTTGTGTTGTGTGTACATTTGTCAACAGCCTAAGAAATCCCTGATTTCTATTCCTGTCTTATTGAGTGACTTTATTACCCTTAACCCAACTCAGTGGTTCTCAAACTTGACTGCGCATAAGAATCACCTGGAGAATTTTTAAAAATCTGGAGGCGTCTGAGCCCAATCTTCAGTCATTCTGATTTAGTTCATGATGTGTGGCTTAAACTTAATTAGTTTTTAAAGACTCCCTGACTTCTACCCTCCTAGTGAAAATGATGTACAGCTGGGGCAGAGAACTAGATCTAACCAAACTCTGTAAAGATCCTGCAGTTTCTTCCAAACTTCTTCAGAATAGGAAAAAAGGCTGCTACACCAGAATTGGGCACAAGCTCTGGGAGCTGTGAGAAGCTCCTCAGAAGAAGTACAGATTAGGATGTGAGCAGAATACTGGTGCGGGCATTGCTTATTGGTTTTCAAATGTTATCTCAGAGAATTTGGAGAAAGATTTGCTAAATATTTCTCTTTTGTGAACATATATTGGTGATGGAATGTTCTATTTTTATTTTTGCTTCATTTTTAGGAAATTCATCTCTCCTGGCAATAGAACCCACCAGTCATTTCCAAAGGTAGCCATGAGAAAATCATGAAGTCACCAAATGTCCACCTTGTCCATAGAGCTCCTTTTGAAATTCCAGTCAGGCCCTACCTGCCAGGCGTTTCAGCTTTACCCTCGTCTGCATTGCCTTATTCACTTTCCTCTCCTTTCAGCCTTTCATCTCTTGTCTCCTCCTACTATACTGTCAGGCAGAAGGAGAGACTCAGGAAACAGATTTGGGATCTCGGCAGATGGAAGAAGATGCAAAAGGCAGTTAGGATAGTAGACATGCTTTATTTAGAGGTGCAGCAGTCTCCAGCTTCAGCTTCAGATCCTAGCCAGTTCCATTTTGCCCCCCCACCGAGCCTTTTCCATAGACCTTCCAATTTGCAGGTCAGACAAAGAAGGCACACTGCCAAGATGTTACTTCGGTGGGTGCATGCTTACAAGAAAATGTTTATGGCCATGAGTACATATACTGAATCAGAATATTTCTGGCCTTGGCTACACACTGACCATAACATAGTCAATTCATGGCTTTGATTACACACTAAAAACATAACATAGCCTGCCAGAAACCCCAGCATGGGGGCCTAAAAATACACATTTGGGGCCTGCTCCCACATTGAACAAGAAGCCGATTCCAGAGAAAATGGAGGAATCTCTGGAATTCAGAGATTTTTCAGAAGAATCCCTGGAAAGTGTGTTTTTGAATGTTGAGAACTCAAAGGGACTAGAATAAAACTGGTGGAAGAGTGGATTGGAATTGAGTGCTACTGTTCTTTGGGACCAATATGTTAGTCAAAAGAACAGAGGTTTCAGGTGTTGTGCTGCAGGAAGGATGTTCTGAATGTATTTTCCAGTTTGCATGCAAAATGAACTCCTCTGTAACAGCTGCTATACCTAAAAAGAAAACCTGACTGAGAAAATATACAGGGAACCAAAAATTCGTCACAAAGTCATGTCTATTACAATGTTCAACAGGATCCCTGCACTATGATGGCAGCAAGGTAGATTTTACTGATAAGGGGATTTGTGCTGGAGAAGAATATGAATATGATGCATATTATTTATTCATATATGGATAAAGTGAAGATGACTCTTTTAGGGTGGTGACATTATGATCTTTTTTTTCATATTAAAAGTGTTCTTCGGTGTTGCTACTTGTTTATTTCAAAAATAAGATGAAAAGAGATATGTTCTTTTATATCAAAGTTCAAAGTCAATTGAGAGAAAGACTAGGTCATTGACTTCAAATTGTTGCTAAACTTGCATCGGAATCTTTAATACTCTCGTCTAAAAGGTTTCCATTCTCTGCTATGGACAGTGTCCACAGCTAAGTTATGGTTTCTTTCACTGGGCCATCTCCTTAGCTGTTTGGTTCTGCTCAACCATGATTATTTAGCCAGCAGTAGCAGAAAAATTGGTAAATAGCCCTGGGGAAATAGTTTGCCCTGTGGAGGCATTGCTTAGGTAGACAGATGTGATGACATCTGTCCTGAAACTCTTGTTCTTTCCAATGATATGTTTTTATGTTCCTTGAATTCCTTCCCAATGGAGTTTAAATGAAGAACATTTCTCTGTGCTGTAGAATCCATCTCAGCTCTCTGAAGCTTTCAGCACACTCAGAAATAAGTGTGCTGCTACTGTCACTAGGTTCGCTCATGTGTTTATTTTTTCTTCCCACAACTAAGAAGCATGTGTGTGTTGACGTACACAAACCCATGCTTGCATCTATATGTGGAGCACTGAGCAAATCATACTTCTTAGTTCCTGCTAGACTAGCATCATTGAACTGCACATGCTCCTTCTCTACATACATATACATATACACCTAAGTACAGACACATGTTCAATCAGCCTTCCATATCAGTAGGTTCTGCATTTGTGGATTCAAACAATTGTGAATCAAAACTATTCTGAAAAAGTTGCATCTGAAATGAACATGTATACACTTTTACATTGTTATTGTTCCCTAAATAATAGAGTATAGCAACTATGTACGTAGCATTTATATCATATGTTATGGTTTGGATGTGAGGTTTTCCCCAAAAGCTCATGCGAGAGACAATGCAAGAAGATTCAGAGAAGAAATGAATGGGTTTGACAGCCTTAACCCAATCAGTGAATTAATCACCTGATGGGATTAATTGAATGGTAACTGAAGGCAGGTAGGTTGTGGCTGGAGGAGGTGGGGCAGTGGGGTGTAGCTTTGGGGTATATATTTGTATCTGGCAAGTGGAGATCTCTCTCTCTCTCTGCTTTCTGATCATCATGTGAGCTGCTTCCCTCTGTCATACTCTTCTGCCATGATGTTCAGCCTCACCTCGAGCCCTGAAAAATGGAGCTGGCTGTCTATGGATTGAGATATCTAAAATGTGAGCCCCCATATAAACTTTTCTTCCTCTGCAGTTGTTCTGGTCAGGTCTTTAAGTCACAGCACAAAAAAGCTGAGTAAAGCATTGTATTAGGTAGTATAGGTCTTCTAGAGATGATTTAAAGTTTACAGGAGGATGTGTGTAAATCATATGCAAATGATACACCACTTTACATGGGACTTGAGCATCTGTGGATTCTGGAATCCTTGGGGGTTCTGAAGCCAATCTCTCATGGACACTTAAAGGCAACTGTATATATTTCACTCTATGTTTACTTTTTAGTTATTTACATATTTCATTTTGTTTTCATTTCTTATCTAATTTGTATATTCTTGAATTTATATGTATTCTTGTAAATAATGTCACAAATATGTAAGAAATTAACATAAACATATGGTGTTAGTATATAGACCTTGTTCAACTCCATTACTTTGAGAGTTCCCTTTTGTGTGTATGCATGCAATTTATCTCTTAATTGCTGCGTGTTTTCTCCTGATGTACATTCACATTTCATACTCACATGTTGATGTTGAACATTTGCACTGCCTCTACCTCCCCACCATGCCATGATGCGCAATCTCACATATATCTACTTTCGGTCCTGTGTGACAGCGAAGTTGCGGACATCAGTTACACATAGATTCATTGTAAATGAGTTACCCTCCAAAACGGTAGCTCAGCTACATTCTCCTTTGAGCGGCTCATGTGATTGTTTTGGCAATATTGCATTATCACACTTGAAGTTTTGCCAAGATGATGGCTGTGAATGTCCTATTGTCTTTTAAATTTTCGTTTCTTTGAATATAAATAAAGTTTCCACCATTTGTATTTCCTTTTTCCTATATAGTCTCTGATCTCTTTGTTGATTTTCTCTCACCCCTCCTCACTGTTAGGTATCATCAAGATCTTTCCTTCATCATCATTCCATAAGGTAACTATCTAAACTATTCCTTGTAATTTTAATAAAATCCATTGAAATTTTTGCTTTCTGGTTATATTATGATGTATTTCTCCATCCCTAGAAACAAAACATTCTGCTTTATTTTCTTCTATTAGTTTTAGAGTTTTAACCTTCACACTTAGATTTTCCATTTGTCTAGATTCCATCATTGATGTGAGGTAGAGATCTGTATTTGTTTTCTGTCATATACTGAGTCAGTTTTCTTTGGATGTGACATTTACCTTTTATTTTAGTGTTCCCATATATACATGGGTCTGCTTTGGAGCTCCCCCCTCTTTTTGACACTGAAAGTTCAGTTCTTGTCCCTGATACCAATCCAAGAATAGGACAAGGTTTTGAGAGAAAAGAAAAAGAAAGTTTTATTGATTTGCCAGCAAAGAGAACACACGGTGGACTCATGTTCCAGAGGCTGTAATCGTAACTGCCAGAGTGATCACTGAACTTTTCAAGAGAGAATATGAAGGTTAAGCTCCAGGTATGTCTATCAGAAGTTGTAATTCATATCCAAACAGTAACCATGTGAGATTACTATTTCTTATTCCTGTTCACAGTGAGCCATAGGACAGACAATTCAGCCTAGAGCAGGAAGAATGTTAATCTTGCCTTCCTCACAGTTACAGAGAGGGGAGAAGAACAACAAAGAGGAAAAATACATAAGTGTCAATTAAAAAAAAAATCCACCAAGGACTAGGAGCAGTGTTTATGTTCAAAGCATGGAGTGGACCCATGTAACACTTTCTATTGCACTTAGTGGTCTTATTTATATTTTTTGAAACACATCATGTTTTTAAAATATATATATTACATTTTATATGTATTATAAAATATATATTATACATAAACATATTTATATTTATATATTTTTTATTTCAAATCAGATAAGAAATATTTCCTCTCTGGTTTTCTTAGTTAAATAAGCTTTTGTAAAACTTCATTGTCTGATATGACTCTTAGAATAAGTTTATCCAGTTCATAAAAATTCAGCTTTTTTTCTTTTTCATTTAGCAGTACTGAGGATTGAACACAAGAACATTCTACCACTGAGCTCCATCTCCAGCCTTTTTTCTATTATGAGATAGGGTCTTGCTAAATTGCTGAGGCTGACCTTGAACTTGCCATTCACCTGCCTCAGTCTCTCAAGTACCTGGAATTACAGGTATACATCACAGTGCCTGGTTCAGCAGGAATTATTTGTAAAAGTACCCTGAACTTGGAGATAATTGTCATCTTCATGATTTTAAGTAATTTCACACAAAATAATTCAAAAACTTTCATATGTGAAGACACCCATATATTTGAATATTCAGAAAAGTTTCTCCATATAAATCGTATGCATTTTCGTAAGTTAATTTCTAGATAATTTACATGTTATTTATTATGAATGGCATCTTATTTTCTAGTTGATAAAATGTAGTGCAGAGAAATTTAGTGATTTTTCATACTTTGTTAAAGTCAGAAAACATCGCTATATAATCCTATGAGTTCTAATACTTTATTCATTCTCTTGATTTCTCTGTGCTGATAATCATTGTATTTGCAAAAATTAATTTTTAATCCTTTCAAGTCATATTTTCACATATACAGTTTGCTTTTACTTATTGTGATTATTAACTTTATAGAACCGTCTGGATCATTAGGTGAAAAATGGATATCTTTGTTTTGATATGAATGGAAACATCTAAAGTTCACCTTAAGAATTATGCTCAATGTATATATATTTTTTAATTTCATGACCTTTAAAAGTTAAGGAATGACAATCGAATTCCCAATTTGCTTTGAACTTTTAATGTGTTTGAGCTTCATCAAATGCTATCACTATATCTATTGAATTAATGGGGTCATTTACATTGATAAATTTTCTGATGTTGAACCAATTTTGTATTTCTGGAATAAATTCCATTTGATTATGATGATATCAGTTTTGGATTTAATTAGATAATAATTGGTTTTAGTAAGTAATTTCATAATTTGGCGGTCTATGTTGCATAGGTAAAATGGGTTTGTAATTAGTTTTCTCGTGTTTTAAATTTATTCCTGTGTAGTTGCCCACCACATTAATAGGTTTTTAAAATTAATCTATCTTGTACTAGAATGTGACAATTTCCCTGTTTTATCTTATTTTATTTTTTGCATATTCTCTTCGTTTTCTTGAATTCTTTAACAGAGATTTTTTCCCAAGGCCATTTATTACTTCAAACAAACCATCTTGATTTTGTTGATCTTATCTATTTTTGATCTCTTCATAATTGGTTTCTGTCTTTCCTTCAGTTGTTTCCTTCTATTTTGGGTATATTTTTCATGCATTTTTCCCACTTAAAAATTTAATACTAAGCCTATTTATTTTTGATCATTTTCAGTTCATGATGAACATATTAGAAACTAAAATTTCTTCTAAGTATTGCTTTAGTTGACTTCTACATTTTAACATGTAATGGTTACTTCTAAGTATCATATAATTTATTTTTTAATTTCATGATTTTTAATAATGTTATTTAGTTTGAGACCTTGAGGATTTTTAATTTTCTTCTTTTTTGTTTGCTATTAATTTTTAAGTTATTGGCATTAAGACAGAGAATATGGTGGTTTTTCCTTGTGATTTATTAATGTTCCTTTTTGTTATCAAATACATGGCCAATTTCTTTAAAAGTTTGATAAATGTTAAAAAAGTAGCATTCTCATTGTTCTAAGTATGAATATTCTAGTATTCAGATTGTCTACAATTTTGCTAGTTTTTATCTGCTTCTCCTACTGTAATTTGAGGAGAGAATATTAAAACAACATTTTGATTAATTTCCTTCAGAGATCTTTCAGTTATTGCTTGATGCATTGTGAGACTATATTGTTATTGTACAGTGCAAAATATTCATAAATAACTTTTATTTTGTGAGCTATTGTTTATTACCTCTGTGAGATATCTCTTAAACTTTATCATATCTTTTTGTTTTGAGTTATTTTTTGCCAGATATTAATATTATTCTCTATAATCATAATTCCCAGGTGTATCTTTTCCCATTCTTTTATCTTTTATCATTCTGAATCTGAAGGGGACTTGGGCAACCTGAGGGAACCATATGGTTCACCTACTGACTTTAGGAAGTCATTAATATACCCCCTCTTTGGAGGTTCATGTGAATTCAGGTTGAAGAATAAGGGAGAATGAGGACTCCATATTTTATCATTTTTCTAGTGTTTTCTTTGAGAAACTTTGAATTTTATACCATTTGATTTCATAATTTCATAACTTGTTTGGAACTCATTAAGTAAATGCTATAGCAGATAGAGAATTTTATCATAAAGTTATATTAAAGTCAAAATATTAAAACATTGTCTTCTTGACAATTTTTCTTATTTTGAATTCCAGAACTTCAGAAAGTGTGATGGTTTTCCATAATTGTGTGTCCTTATGGGAAAGTTGGAAGTTTTCTTGGACTCTTTCCCAAATTTATAAGATTCAAATCAGAATAGAAAATATAATATATATCTGTAAAAATATGAATAAATTAGTACTATCAGAATGTTTCTGCAAAAACATTTCTTCCTCATGTTTAACTATACAGTGTGTTTTCTTCTTTTTTTTTACTGGTGCATATTGATAATATTGAATGGTTGAGTTCATTGTGTCATCTTGATACATGTGTAAAACATGTATCATGTTTAATTAATTTTACTCCCTAATACTTCCCCTTACTCTCCTCTTCTCCATCCCCCATCCTCTTTGTTTATCCTATTGGTCTCTCTCTTACTCCCATTTGTCTTTCTCTTTTCTTCTCATGAGCGTCCACATATGAGACAAAATGTATGATACTTCTCTTTCTGAGTATGGCTCACTATGTTTAAAATGATGATCTCTACTTCCATCCATTTTCCTTCAAATGAAATAATTATTCTTCTTTATGACTTAATAAAACTTCATTTTCTACAAACACTTACTTTCTTTCTAAATTCATCTGTTTTCAGACACCTTGGCTGATTCCATATTCTGTCTATTGTGAATTGTGTTGTGATAAGCATTAATAATCCGTAAGAAGAGTAGGTGGTAATGATTTTCTCCCATTCCATTGGTTGTTTCTTTACTCCAATTGTTTCCTTTGCTTCATAGAAGCTTTATAATTTGATGTAATCCATTTGTTGGTTCTTGCTATTCTTTTCTGGGTTACTAAATTCCTATTCAAGAAGTTGTTACTTGTGCTTATACACTGATGTATTTTCCCTATATTTGCTTTCAAGATTGCAAAGCTTCTGGTCTTACAATTAGACTTTGTATTCATTTTTAATTGAATTTTATACAGGTTGAGAGACAAGGATCTAGTTTCATTCTTCCACAAATGGATTTCAGTTTTCCAAGTACTATATATTTTTTTTAAATATCAGCAACTCTTCCTCTTTTTAAAATTTTTAAATTTGTTCTAATTAGTTGTACATGATAATGAATGTATTTTGGCATATTATACATGTATGGAGTATAACTCTCATTCATCTGGTTGTACTTGATGTAGAATTACACTGGTCATGTAATTATATATGCACATAGGATAGTAATGTCTGAATCATTTTACTATCTTTCCTATTCCCATTCCTGCTTCCTTCCCTTAATTCCCCTTTGTCAAATCCAAAGTACTTCTGTTCTTCCCTAGCACCACCCCCATTGTTAAATTAGCATCACATTTCAGAGAAAACATTCAGTCTTGGTTTTGGGGGATTGGCTTACATCACTTAGCATGATATTCTCCAGTTCCATCCATTTACCAGCAAAAGGCATGATTTTGTTGAGTAATATTCTACTGTGTATATATACCACATTTTCCTTAGCCATTTGTGTCTTTAAGGGCACCTAGGTTGGTTCCATAGTTTTGCTATTGTGAATTGAGATGCTATAAACATTGATGTGGCTGTGTCACTATAGTATGCTAATTTTAAGTCCATTGGGTATAAATTGAGGAGTGGAATAACTGGGTCAAATGGTGGAGCCATTCCAGATTTTGTAAGAAATCTCCATACTGCTTTCTATAGTGGTCGCAACAATCTGTAGTCCCACCAGCAATGTATGAGTGTGCCTTTTTCTCCACATCCTTGCCAACATTTGTTGTTTCTTATAATCTTGATAAGTGCCATTTTAACCGCAGTGAGATGAAATCTCAGTGTAGTTTTAATTTGCATTTCTCTAATTGCTAGTGATGTTAAACATTTTTTCATACATTTGTTGATCCATCATACTTCTTCTGTAAAGTGTCTGTTCATTGATTGGGCTTTTTTTTTTTTTTGGTGTTAATTTTTTTGAGTTCTTTATATATCCTGGAGATTAATGCTCTATCTGAGGTGCAGTACTTATGTTTTTAATTATATGTTTATTTATACAATGTATGTTTATTCATTGTATATTTTTGAAACCATTGTGTCAAAATCACAGAACTCTAGCTGGTGGGTTTGTCTTTGTGTCTTTTATTCTATTCCTTTTCTATGTGTCTCTTTTAATGCCAATATTATGTTATTTTTGTTATTATGGCTTTCTGGTATAGTTAGAAGTTAGGTATTGTGATGCCTCTAGGTTTGCTATTTTGCCTCACAATTATATTGGCTACGTGAAGTTCTTTGATCCTTCATATGAATTTTAGGATTTTTTGGTTTTTAGCTCTGAAAAAAATGTTGGTATTTTCATAGGAATTGCATTGAATCTGTAAATTATTTTTAGTAATATAGACATTTTAATAATATTAATTCTGTCTATCCATGAATATGGGGATATTTTCTGTCTTCTGGGGTCTTCTTCTGTTTCTTATCTCAGTATTCTGTAATTTCCTTGCAGATACCTTTCACCTTGTAGATTGATTTATTTGTAGGTATTTTATTTTGCTAGGCTATTGTGAATGAAACTGTTTTCCTGATTTATTTTTCGGTGGATTCATTATTAGTTTATAGAAAAGCTATTGATTTTTATTTGATTTTATATTCTTCTACTTTTCCTAATTTGTTTATTATCTCTAGAATTCTTCTGGTTGAATTTTTAGGTCTAGTAAATATAGGGTCATATCATCTTCAAACAGGGATAATTTGATTTCTTCCTTTTCTTTTTGTATCTCTTTTAATTTTTGTCTTACCTGATTGCTCTGGCTAATATCTCAAGTACTATATTAAGTGGAATGTTGAATATGGACATTCTTGATTCGTTTCTGGTTTTCAAGCAAATACTCTCAGTTCTTCTCCTTCAGTATGATATTGGCTTTGAGTTTGTCACATACAGCCTCTATGATGTTGAGGTAAGCTTTTCCATGTCTAGTTTCTTTAGGGTTTTTATCATGAAGTGATATTAAATATTATTGAAGTTCCTTTCTGTCTCTATTGAGAATATCATTTAATTTTTGTGATTCTACTTATGTGGTGCATTACATTTATTAATTTGTGCATGTTGAAACATTCTTGAATTCCTGTAGTGAAACCAACTCAATCATAGTGTATGATCTTTTCATTGTGTTGCTAAATTGAATTTGCTTATACTTTATATGTTTTTTTAAGGATTTTACATCCATGTTCATCAAGGATATTGGTTTGTACTTTTTTCTTCAACGTATCCTTAACTTAACTACAAAGGTAACAATGGTTTCATAGAATGAGTTTGAAAGTGTTCCCTCCCCTTCTGTTTCATGGAATAATTTGAGGAGTATTAGTATTCGTTCTTTAAGATCTGCTAGAAATTATCTGTGACATCGGGATCTGGGCTCTTCTTTGTTGGAAAACTTCTTATTATGACTTGAATCTCATTCCTTGTTATTGGTCTGTTTATATTTTCTATATCCTCTTGGTTTAGTTTTTGTAGGTCATATGTATGTTTTTCGCTTTCTTCTACATTTTCAGATTTGTTGGAATATAAGTTTTCAAAGTGGTCCCTAGTGCTCCACTGGAGTTCAGGTTTGTCTGTTGTAATATTTTAATTTTTTATCTAACATTATTAATTTAATCTCTTTCTTTTGGTTAGTTTAGCTAAGGGTTTATCAATCTTGTTCATTTTTTCAGAAAAGCAACTCTAATTTAATCTTTCTATTAAATTTTAATTTCTATCTTATTGACTTAATCTGTCATGTTTTTATCATTTTTTCCTTCTACTCGTTTTAGTATTCATTTGGTTTTATTTGTCTATGACTTTGAGATTCATTATTAGATTATTTATTTGAGATATCTCCCTATATCTCTTTAAGTGTGGGCACTCATAGCTTTAAATTTTCCTTTTAAAATATCTTTTACTATAGGACCCAATTCTGTTAGGTTATGATTCCATTTTCTTTTAATTATTTATAAGAATTTTAAAATTTCCTCCAATTTCTTTGATGACATACTAATCATTCAAAAGTTTGTTGTTTGATCTGTATATGTTTGTATAATTTCTGTAGTTTTTCTTGCTGTTGACTTCTAATATGATTCCATTGTGATTTAAAAATATACAAGAGATTATTTTAAAATTTTGTATTTGTGGGTTGGGGTTATAGCTCAGTTGGTAGAGTGCTTGCCTCACAAGCACAAGGCCCTGGGTTCAAATCCCCAGCACTGCAAAGAAAAAAAAAATTTATATTTACTAAGATTTGCTTTATGGGCTAATATAAAAAAGAAGAAAGTTCAATGAGTGGCTGAAAAGAAAGTATATTCAGCTGTTATTGGATGAAATATTCTGTGTAGATGTCTGTTAAGTTCAATTGCTTAATACTGTGATTTGAATCTTTGGGTCTTTGTTGATAATTTTTGGTCCGGATGACACATCTAGTAGTTTTGAAGTCCTATTATTGCCTTAGGGTCTATCAGTCCCTTTATGTTAATTAATGTTTCTTTTCTGAAACCGGATACACTAATATTAAGGATATAAAAACTTACAATTGAATCCTCCTATTGGAGTTTCCTTTACCCATGTATAATGACCTTTGTATCTTGGACTAATTTTGGCTTGAAATCCACTTTGATAGGAGAATAGCTACTTTTGATTGTTTTCTGATTCCATTTTTGTGGTATATAATTTTCTATCCTTTTACTTTAAGTCTGTGAATGTCTTTGTCTTTGTCTTTGAGGTGTATTTTTTTGAGACAACATACATTTGAGTCTTGACTTTTTAAATCCAGTCATACAGTACTTTATCTTTTATATAGTACATTTTTAATCTTTTGATTGGAGAATTAAGACCATTTACATTCAAATTTTTTATTGAGATATATGTGTTACTTCTAATACCAGAGGTTGGCCCTTATCTCTGATGCAAATCCTGTAATGAGAACACAGTTTTGAGAAAAAGGAAAAAGATGTTTCATTGCTTTGCTAGCAAAAGAGAAGCACAGACACTCTTGTCCCAGAGGCTGTGATCCCGTCCATGAGGGAGAACAGAGGGTTTTTAGAGAAGCAATTCATTCCAGGTGCTGTGTGTGTGTGTGTGTGTGTGTGTGTGTGTGAAGGAGGGTTGGAGCTGTAACTCACTTGTTAATTTGAGAAATGGTCATTTCTTAGGTCTTCTGAAGCCATCCCTGAAATCTGAATTAATTGTTTCCTAAAGTGAGTGTGCTCAAAGACAGATAACTTGATTCTTGGTCTACGATGGGAAAAAAGTAATCCTGTTTCTCCTGAGATTAGGGAGGGGAAAGGGAGAGAAGAAAAGAAAACAGATCCATTTAAAAATAAGCCTCAAGGATAGAGCAGCAAGGCTACATCCAAAGCATGAGGTGGACTACTGTTACATTTCCTCTCATTTTGTTTCATTTCTAATATTTGAATCATTCCAAATTCTCATTTGTCTACTTATGTTTCTAATATGACTTATTCTTTCCTGTGCTCTCTTGGTTATTTCTATCTTCAGTGTGTAGGACTTCTTTAATATACTCTGTAGTACTGGTTTAATAGTCATGAATTCCTTTGACTTATGCTTATCTTGGAAGGATTTTACTTTCCATTCAATTATAAAGGATAGCTTTGCTGCATACAGTAATCTAGGTTTCAATTGATTTCTTTCAGGACTTGAACTACATCATTTCATGCTCTCCTTGTGTTCAGTGTTTCTTCTAGGAAATCTTCTGCCATTCTGATGGATTTAACTTTATAAGTGACTTGGTGCACTTTTGTAGCTGTACAATTTTTTTTGTGATTTTTGGACATTTTAACTCTAATATATTGTGGAAAGGTTCTTTACTGGTTCTATTTGAAGTCCTAAATGCATTCAATACCTGCATGTCCATCTCATTCCCAAGATTAGGGATTTTCTTGGTTATTATTTCACTGAATGAATTTTCCATATTAGTCCATATCTCTTCTTCCTTCATGCACACCTACGAGTCTTAAGTTTGATGTGTAATGTTGTCCCACAGCCCTTGTATATGCTGTTCATAGCTTCCTATTTTTTTCTTATATTACTGTTGAGTGTATTAATTCCTCCTATCTTGTCTTCAAGTCCTGATATTCTTTCTTTTGCTTGCTCTAGTCTGTTGGTGACATCTCCACTGTGTTTTTTATTTCTAAGATTTCCATTTGATTCTTTTCCAGACTCTTTTCATTGACATGTTCTTTCATATTGTATATTTTCTCCCTTCATTAATTTCTTAGATCTTCTTTTAATTCATTGATCATTTTAACAGTCATTTTTTAAAAGTTGCTTTGGGATTTCCTCCACTTCAAAATCTGTGGCTTCTGTTTCTGGAGTGTTGTTGTGAACTTTTTTTTTTTTTTTTTTTTTTTTTTATTTATTTTTTTTTTAATTTATTTATTTTTTTTACGTTTACATAGGGTAATGATGTTTATTATATTTTTCCCCTCCCCCCCACCCCTCCCACCCCTCTTTTCCCTCTACACAGTCCTTCTTTCCTTCATTCTTACTGCTCTCCTTAGCCTAACTCTAAACCTAACCCTAAACCTAATGCTAGCCTGTCCCACCCCCCATTATATGTCCTCATCCGCTTATCAGCGAGATCATTCGTCCTTTAGTTTTTTGAGATTGGCTTATCTCACTTAGCATGATATTCTCCAATTTCGACCATTTGCCTACAAATGCCATAATTTTATCATTCTTCATTGCGGAGTAATATTCCATTGTATAAATATGCCACAGTTTCTTTATCCATTCATCAACCGAAGGACATCTAGGTTGGTTCCACAATCTGGCTATGGTGAATTGAGCAGCAATGAACATTGATGTGGCTGTATCTCTGTAGTATGCTGCTTTTAAGTCCTTTGGGTATAGGCCAAGGAGTGGGATAGCTGGGTCAAATGGTGTTTCCATTCCAAGCTTTCTGAGGAATCTCCAACTGCTTTCCAGAGTGGCTGCACTAATTTGCAACCCCACCAGCAATGTATGAGTGTTCCTTTTTCACCACATCCTCGCCAACACCTATTGTTGCTTGTATGCTTGATAATCGCCATTCTAATTGGGGTGAGATGAAATCTTAGGGTAGTTTTGATTTGCATTTCCCTTATTACTAGGGATGTTGAACATTTTTTCATATATCTGTTGATTACTTGTACATCTTCTTCTGTGAAGTGTCTGTTCATTTCCTTAGACCATTTGTTGATTGGATTATTTGCATTCTTGGTGTAGAGTTTTTTGAGTTCTTTATAGATTCTGGAAATTAGCGCTCTATCTGAGGTATGGTTGGCAAAGATATTCTCCCATTCCGTAGGCTCTTTCTTCGCATTGCTGATAGTTTCCTTTGCTGAGAGAAAGCTTTTTAGTTTGAATCTATCCCAGTTGTTGATTCTTGCTTTTATTTCTTGTGCTATGGGAGTCCTGTTAAGGAAATCTGATCCTGAGCCAACAAGTTGAAGATTTGGACCTACTTTTTCTTCTATAAGATGCAGGGTCTCTGGTCTGATTCCGAGGTCCTTGATCCATTTTGAGTTGAGTTTTGTGTAGGGTGAGAGATAGGGGTTTAATTTCATTCTATTGCATATGGTTTTCCAGTTTTCCCAGCACCATTTGTTGAAGAGGCTATCTTTCCTCCATTGCATATTGTTGGAACCTTTGTCTAGTATGAGAAAATTGTATTTATTTGGGTTTGTGTCCATGTCCTCTATTGTGTACCATTGATCTACCTGTCTATTTTGGTACCAATACCATGCCGTTTTTGTTACTATTGCTTTGTAGTAGAGTTGAAGATCTGGTATTGCAATACCCCCTGCTTCGCTCTTGCTACTGAGGATTGCTTTAGCTATTCTAGGTTTTTTATTCTTCCAGATGAATTTCATAATTGCTTGCTCTATTTCTGCGAGGTACATCATTGGGATTTTAATTGGAATTGCATTGAATCTGTATAGCACTGTAGGTAGTATAGCCATTTTGACGATATTAATTCTGCCTATCCAGGAACATGGGAGGTCTTTCCATCTTCTAAGGTTTTCTTGAATTTCTTTCTTTAGTGTTCTGTAGTTCTCATTGTAGAGGTCTTTCACCTCTTTTGTGAGATTGATTCCCAAGTATTTTATTTTCTTCGATGCTATTGTGAATGGGGTAGTTTTCCTAATTTCTCTTTCTGAAGATTCATCACTTATGTATAAAAATGCATTGGATTTATGAGCGTTGATCTTGTAACCTGCTACTTTACTGAATTCACTTATGAGTTCTAAAAGTTTTCTGGTGGAATTTCCAGGTTCCTCTAAATATATAATCATGTCATCAGCGAACAGGGATAGTTTGAGTTCTTCTTTTCCTATTCGTATCCCTTTAATTTCTTTGGTTTGTCTGATTGCTCTGGCTAGAGTCTCAAGGACGATGTTGAATAGAAGCGGTGAAAGAGGGCATCCCTGCCTTGTTCCAGTTTTTAGGGGGAACGCTTTCAGTTTTTCACCATTTAGAATGATATTAGCCATGGGCTTAGCGTAGATGGCCTTTATAATGTTTAGGAATGTTCCCATTACCCCAATTTTTTCTAGTGTTTTGAGCATGAAGGGATGCTGTATTTTATCAAATGCTTTTTCTGCATCTATTGAAATAATCATGTGATTCTTAACTTTAAGTCTGTTGATATGGTGAATGACATTTATTGATTTCCGAATGTTGAACCAACCTTGCATCCCTGGGATAAAACCCACTTGATCGTGGTGCACTATCTTTTTAATATATATTTGTATGCGATTTGCTAAAATTTTGTTGAGAATTTTTGCATCGATGTTCATTAAGGATATTGGTCTGAAATTTTCTTTCCTCGATGTGTCTCTGTCTGGTTTAGGTATCAGGGTGATATTGGCTTCATAGAACGAGTTTGGGAGGGTTCCCTCCTCTTCTATTTCATGGAATAGTTTGAGGAGTATTGGAATGAGCTCTTCTTTAAAGGTTTTGTAGAACTCGGCTGAGAACCCATCTGGTCCTGGACTTTTCTTTGTTGGTAGGCTTTTGATGACCTCTTCTATTTCATTGCTTGAAATTGGTTTATTTAAGTTGTGTATGTCCTCCTCGTTCAGTTTAGGTAATTCATATGTCTCTAGAAATTTGTTGATGTCTTCAAGGTTTTCTGTTTTGTTGGAGTATAGATTTTCGAAATAGCTTCTAATTATGTTTTGTATTTCACTCGTGTCTGTTGTGATGTTTCCTTGTTCATTCCGAATTTTAGTAATTTGAGTTTTCTCCCTCTTTCTCTTTGTTAGTGTGGCTAAGGGTTTATCAATTTTATTTATTTTTTCAAAGAACCAACTATTTATTTTGTTAATTTTCCAATTGTTTCTTTTGTTTCGATTTTGTTGATTTCGGCTCTGATTTTAACTATTTCCTGTCTTCTACTACTTTTGGTATTGGTCTGCTCTTCTTTTTCTAGTGCTTTGAGCTGTAGTGTTAACTCGTTTATTTGTTGATTTCTACTTCTTTTTTGAATGCACCCCATGAAATAAATCTTCCTCTAAGTACTGCTTTCATAGTGTCCCAGAGATTTTGATATGATGTGTCTTTGTTCTCGTTTACTTCTAAGAATTTTTTAATTTCCCTCCTGATGTCTTCTGTTATCCATTCATCATATAATAGTGTATTATTTAGTCTCCAGGTATTGGAGAAGTTTCTGTTTTTTATTCTGTCATTTATTTCTAATTTCAATCCATTATGATCTGATAGAGTACAAGGTAGTATCTCTATCTTCTTGTATTTACTAACAGTAGCTTTGTGGCATAAAATATGGTCTATTTTAGAGAAGGATCCATGTGCTGCTGAGAAGAAAGTGTATTCATTCTGTGTTGGATGGTAAATTCTATATATGTCCGTTAAGTCTAAATTGCTGATTGTGCTGTTGAGATCTATAGTTTCTTTATTCAATTTTTGTTTGGACGATCTATCCAGTGGTGAGAGAGGTGTGTTAAAATCGCCTAGTATTATTGTGTTGTGGTCTATTTGGTTTCTGGAATTGAGAAGGATTTGTTTGACGTACGTGGATGAGCCAATGTTCGGGGCATAGATATTTATGATTGTTATGTCTTGCTGATTTATGCTTCCCTTAAGCAGCATGTAATGTCCTTTATCCCTTCTGACTAGTTTTGGTTTGAAGTCCACATTATCTGAGATGAGGATGGATACTCCAGCTTTTTTGCTGTGTCCGTGTGCATGATATGTTTTTCCCCATCCTTTCACCTTTAGTCTATGGGTGTCTCTTTCTATGAGATGAGTCTCTTGCAGGCAGCATATTGTTGGATTTTTCTTTTTAATCCAATCTGCCAGTCTGTGTCTTTTGATTGATGAATTCAGGCCATTAACATTCAGGGTTATTATTGTGATATGATTTGTATTCCCAGTCAATTGACTCATATTTGTTTTTGACATGATTTGGTTTCTCCTTTATTTCGCTATTCCTTTAGGCTAGCGCCTCCTGTTGCTGATTTGCATCGTTGTTTTTCATCTCTTCCTCATGGAATATTTTGCTGAGAATGTTCTGTAATGCTGGCTTTCTTTTTGTAAATTCCTTTAGCTTTTGTTTATCATGGAAGGATCTTATTTCATCGTCAAATTTGAAGGTAAGTTTTGCTGGGTATAAGATTCTTGGTTGGCATCCATTTCTTTCAGGGCTTGGTATATGTTGTTCCAGGCCCTTCTAGCTTTTAGGGTCTGGATTGAAAAATCTGCTGATATTCTTATTGGTTTCCCTCTGAATGTAATTTGATTCTTTTCTCTCGCGGCCTTTAAAATTCTGTCTTTATTTTGTATGTTAGGTATTTTCATAATAATGTGCCTTGGTGTGGGTCTGTTGTAATTTTGTGTGTTTGGAGTTCTATAAGCCTCTTGTACTTGTTTTTCCATTTCGTTCTTCAGATTTGGGAAATTTTCTGTTATTATTTCATTGAATAGATTGTTCATTCCTTTGGTTTGTTTCTCTAAGCCTTCCTCAATCCCAATAATTCTCAAATTTGGCCTTTTCATGATATCCCATAGTTCTTGGAGATTCTGTTCATGATTTCTTACCATCTTCTCTGTTTGTTCCACTTTGTTTTCAAGGTTAAATATTTTGTCTTCAATGTCTGAGGTTCTGTCTTCCAGGTGTTCTATCCTATTGGTTATGCTTTCTATGGAGTTTTTAACTTGATTTATTGTTTCCTTCATTTCAAGGATTTCAGTTTGGTTTTTTTTCAGTATCTCTAACTCTTTATTGAAATGATCTCTTGCTTCCCGTATTTGGTCTTTTAACTGTTGATTGGTGCGATCATTTAATGCCTGCATTTGCTCTTTCATCTCCTCCTTCAATGCCTGCATTTGCTCTTTCATCTCCTCATTAGCTTCCCTGATCGTTTTAATTACGTACATTCTGAACTCCCTTTCTGACATTTCTTCTGCTGTGCTGTCATTGGGTTTTATTGATGTAGTATCTAGGTTTGTTTGGGACATTTTCTTCCCTTGTTTTCTCATAATGGTCAGTTGTCAGTGGGACCCTGAAATATTGCAGTTTTCCACTATTGGCTTATAGTGTCCCAGTAGATTTCCAGTGTATCACCTCCCAGCCTTCAGTAGCCTGATGTCTTGGAGGAATCTGATAAAGCAGCTCATTCGAAGAATACTGCCCCTAGCCCCCTACTGGTTCCACGTTTTGGAACTGGCTCTGTGCGGAAATGCTCTCACTGTGGGCCTGTACCGTGCAGCTGGCCGTGTGGGAAGAGCCCACTGCCGGAGTGTGGAAGACTACCTTGGGAAGACTCAAGCTGCCCTGCCCGGCTCTGCTTAGCCACCTCTGTCTGGGCCTGCCACCCGGGCTGAGCTTTACCCAGTGGGCAGACTCACCCGTGGCTCCACTTCAGTCCGAGTCTCTCAATGCCTCCCCTTCTTAACTCCTGGGTTGTGGAGCGACCGGAGGTGCAGTCTCCCTCTAGGCCACCATCTTGGATCGCCCTGTGAAGAGAGCCCGCAGCCGGAGTGGGCAGAGCCGCCTGAAGAGGTCTCCGGCTGCCCTGCCCTTATCCCTGAGGCTGACTGCAGATCGAGGCTCTCCGCTGGTTCTTTGCAGGAGTACACTGCACTGCAGGGGCTCCGGGACTCGGCGCCTGCTCTGTTCAGACAGGCTCTCACTAGCGGGCCAGTTCCGTTCCGAGAACCTGGAGAAGCTGGCTGTGTGGGCGGGGCCCACCGCCGGAGTGCGCAGGACTGCCTGTGGATGGCTCTAGCTGCCCTGCCCGGCTCCGATAAGCCACCTCTATCTGGGCCTGCCACCCGGGTCGAGCTTTACCCAGTGGGCAGCCTCACCCGTGGCTCCACTTCAGTCCGAGTCTCTCAATGCCTCCCCTTCTTAACTCCTGGGTTCTGGAGCGACCGGGGGTGCAGTCTCCCTCTAGGCCGCCATCTTGGATCGCCCTGTGAAGAGAGCCCGCAGCCGGAGTGGGCAGAGCCGCCTGAAGAGGTCTCTGGCTGCCCTGCCCTTATCCCTGAGGCTGACTGCAGATCGAGGCTCTCCGCTGGTTCTTTGCAGGAGTACACTGCACTGCAGGGGCTCCGGGACTCGGCGCCTGCTCTGTTCAGACAGGTTCTCACTAGTGGGCCAGTTCCGTTCCGAGAACCTGGAGAAGCTGGCTGTCTGTTGTGAACTTTTGAAGACTCATATTTCCTGAATTACTCATATTCCTGTGCATCTGCTGGGATAAGTAGCTTGTTCTGTTACATGAGGAATTTTTGGTGAACTGCTTTCTGTTTACTATGAACCTGAGACTGGGATACTTCTAGTGTCAAAGCACACACTCAATGTGATTATAGTACAATGATCAATTCCTATCACTTATTTGAGAGGAGATAATATTCACCAGTACCTTGGACTACTTGAGAACAAATCATATACTAATCTATAAAAACTGATTGTAAATGCTCCCAGAATTTCCCTAGTCCAAAAGTAGAAAGGGGAGTAATAATCTTAAGCAGGCTGAAAAACTATGTATTAAAGATAGTAAAGTTAGTATCAATATAAAGGATATGAAAAGAGACAGCAAAGAAGAATAGTCAAAAGGAATTTAACCAAACTAGATGCCCTTCAACAGATGGACAAAGAAAATGTGGTACATACACACAATGGAATATTCCTCAGTCTTAAAGAAGAATGAAATTATGGCATTTGTAGGAAAATGGATGGAGCTGGAGAATAACATGCTAAGCAAAATAAACCAAACCCTTCCAAAAAAAACCCCAAAGCCAAATATTTCTCTGATAAGTGGATGCTGATGCTTAATGGTTGGGGGGCCGGGGGAAAGAATGAAGGAACTTTGGATTGGGCAGAGGAGAGTGAGGGAAGGGGAGGGGCTGTGAGGATGAGAAGGATGGTGGAAAGAGATGGACATTATTATCCTATATATGTGTATGATTATGCTACTGTTGTGACTGCACCATGTTCAGCCAGGGGAAGGAGAAGCTGTGCTCCATTTGTGTACAGTGTGTCAAAATGCATTCTACTGTCATGCATAACTAATTAGAACAAATTAAAACATAAAAAATTAAAAAAAGGAATTTTAAAAAAAGAAACAAAAAAAGGGTCAGGGAGACAAGCAGAAAATATGAGAAGAGAGAAAAAATACAGAGGAGAGAGTAGTAAAATGAGAATGAAGAAAAGGAATACACATAATTACACATTAAGACATTAAAATTAAATTAAGTAGTGAGGGGAAACTTATTTAATGTATACAGAAGACATTACCAGTGAAATAAGGAAGCTAACATTGAGCCTAAAAATACTCTTCGCTAAAATATTTGAGACAGAGATTGTTATGCTTTAGATGTCAGGTGTCCCCCCAAAATGTAAAATGACTTGGAATGTAAGAAAGGCAGCTGGAGGGGAGAACACAATGGAAAGTTACAACAGGTAACACCAGAGTATAAAAATTTATAGTCCGTTGATGAACAGGAAGTGAGAAGGGAGGGGCCACCTGACCAACAGAGATAAACTGTGAATGTGTCAAAAGGCACTCAATCCAAGGGGACTTTCCTGCCACAAGGGAACCAAGGGAGGTGGGGGACAACTCTATTTATATTTCTTTAAATACTCAATAGGAGATAGTAAAGTCTGCCCTGACCAATGAGCAGTGGTCAGGTGCCTTCTTTCCTTAATAGCTGTTCACACCAAAGATGGTTTGGTCAGCTCCAACCAATGGACAACAACCCAGTACCCTGTGTCAGTGATAAAGACCAAGCAACTGCCTGATCCGTGCCTGCTTTAGGTTTTGACTTCTGTGTGCACTTCTGAGTGTAGAATTAAAATTCTTATCTTGCTGACAAAACTTATTAGTCTCCAAGATTTTATTTCAGCTCCTGGGGTGCCCAGGACCCCAATATTTCCAATAAGAGCCTTAACCCAATCAGTGAATTAATCCCTTGATGGGGATTAAATGAGTTGTGACTGTAGGTAGGTAGGGTGTGAATGGAGGAGGTGGGTCAATAGGGATGTAAAAGTACCCTTGGGCTTATATTTTGTTCATGAGGGTAACTCACTCTCTCTCTGCTTTCTGGTGCCACATCCCCAGATGATTTCCTCTGCCACACATTTCCATCATGATGTCCTGCCTCATCTCAGGCCCCAAAGAATGGGCCCTATATGGATGAAGACCTTTGAAACCGTAAGCCCCCGAATAAACTTTGCCTCCTCAAGTTGGTTTTGTCAGGTCATTTTGGTCATAGCAGTGAAACAGCTAAATAAAATAGAGATATTTCTTACTGGACCATCCAGACAGATTCCACCAGGTGTTGGGAAGTGCAGTAGGTATCCAAGCCTCACCTACATGTCACTGAGCATCTCTGGGCATGGAGGTACTGACAGTACCAGCTGTTTCCACATTATTTGGAGGACTATGTATTTAGCATTCTACCTATTTAACTTAGCTTTCTGCTTCAAAACTGCACAGAACTCAGTTCCTGGCACCTGTTCACACAGACCTCATCCTGCCCAACTCTGGCATGAACCTAGGCAGTCCTGTAGATCCTTGGCATTTACCAAGGGAAAGTACCTAAAGATTCTCTAGAGGGCCAGAGGAAATGGTCCTTTATTGTCAGTGCCCAGGAGCCAGATTGCTCACTGGCTGTGACTGCAGACTTATGTGCCTGCCTATAAAAGCACCACAAGTGCCCAGGGCTATCCAAACAGACCTGTCCTAGCCTTCTCTGTTGAAGCCCACCACATGGACTAGAATACTCTGTGATGAATCCAGCCACCTAATGGTTTCCAGTTTGGTGGAGATTGAATTGTGCTGGGGCTGTGGGTGTGTGCCCCACCGTGTAGTTTGCATAGTGGCTCATGCAAAGGCCTGGTGTGTGTGGCAGGGTCATCACCTTGCCTGCTCTGCTCCACTCCTGTGGGTGCACTCAGATGACCCTTTCAAAGGTGGTCCCTACAGCAATATTTGCTGATATGTTTAGGTAGGAAAAAGCTATAGGGATTTAATTCTTTCCAGAGGTGAACGTTTAGGTTAGTTCACCAAACTTGCTGCCTAGTTAGTTCACCAAACTTGGTGCCTGCCACAGCTCTCCACCAACAAAGTGAGGAGCAGATCTTTTCTCATACACCAGGTGGTTTTTCAGCTCCTACCCCAGTATAATTCTGTCTGACTTTCTCTTTGGCTGCTGCCCAAGTAAGCTTGTCTGCTTCGCCCCTCCCTCTCTCCCTCTTTATTATGCCTCCCCATTATGCTTCAGGTGCAGGTTCAGGGCTAATGTATTCTTTGCTGCTTTTTTCCGCAGTTAACTCAGAAATTCTGAGCTTCTCCAAGTCTCCAACAGTTAATATTGTTTTTCAGTTCATTCTGTTTCTGACCTTGCCAATCAGCTTTTCAATTCCAAGCCATTGGAGGAGCTGAAATTTGAGCCCACCTCTACTCCACCATCTTGATTTCTTCACAAAGTATTGTATACTCACAGAAATTCTGCCTTTCCTATTTCCAATTATTTTTGTTTGTTTTGGTTGAATGAAGGTTTGGTAGATCAGTACTGAATTTGTTTAACAGTGCAGTCTTCTGTATTGAAAACACAAACTGCTGTATTTCTTTCACTCTAAAAACTGTGCTAGGCTTTATTTAGGAAATTAGACTTTGGTCTTATTGTGTAGATATTTCCAATAATTATATAAGAATAGCTTATATATTTTAAAAAGTTCAGTTTACAAATCTCTCTTTTTTTTTTTTTTTTTTTTTTTTTTTTTGAGAGGGAGGTACTGGGGATTGAAGTCAGGGGCACAGGGGCACTCACCCACTGAGCCACATCCCCAGCCCTATTTTGTATTTTATTTAGAGACAGGGTCTCACTGAGTTACTTAGTGCCTCACTTTTGCTGAGACTGGGTTTGAACTTGTGATCCTCCTGCCTCAGCCTCCTGAGCTTCTGGGATTACAGAGGCTACAAATCTCTTTTAAATATAATTTCATTTAGATTTTAACAGCAGCCTTAGCACACTGAAAGCAAAAGTTAAGATTTTGCTAATAACTAGTTGAATGGCCTTAGGTAAGCCACTTATATCTGAATGACAAAGGATAGTCTTACTTAACTGCAAGCCTATTTTGATGGTTGGAATACAACTACATAAAGTGCTCCCATATTTGACATACAATAGGTAATCAATAAATGGTTGCACTATTATTACTCCATTCCTTTTTTTAGAGGAAATACATTTCATATAGGTTGAGTGTGCCAAAATTAGGAATAATTTTTTAACAATCAGAGAATTGCTTTCTTTAGGCGGTATTGGGTTGCTTAACATAAGACCTATATAATCACAAATTTGATGACAGATTGATAAAAAGGTGATAGATGTGATTAAATTATTTGCTAATAAATACTTTGCCCAAAATAGGACCTTTAGTTTCCAGTCCTGGAAATGCTTGATTCCGGGCAACTTTTAGTAAGTGGCAAAGTAATCCCTGAAAGCAGTCTGTTGAATCCTTATCTACTATAACATGCATATCTTGCAAAACAGTTGCAAAGTTATAAGATTCTGCCTTTATGGGGGATGGTTAGCCAGACTAGAACACTGGACTCAAAAACATTTCAAATACTAGGTAGTATTTGTATTTGCATTTTTCCAAGGTCTTTAGAAGTTATCTTATAATAGCATTTTGCCTTTTAACATCCCTGAACGATTGTAATTTAAGAGCATTTTTCAAAAAGGAAAATGAAGTATAGAATAATGAAGTGATTTACTCATGATCAGATTATAAATTATAGGTAGAGTTGGGACAAATATTCACATCTTCCTTTTCCAGTGATTGATCCTTGCTTAAATGAGAAACAATTGCATAGAATGAGCAAGAGGCACAAGTCAGCTTTCAGTCTAGGTCTCCTGAGTATGACTTTAGTTTTCTTTCTGCTATATCACCACACTTCTGAGTATTCTTAAATGAATTATTAAATATTCTTAAATGGATGACAATGTTGTTATTCACAGACGTGTTCAGCAGGCTAATTCATAGAGAAAATGTTTGGATAAAGCTTCAGAACAATTTAAATATAAAATATTGAAAATTATTATCAATATTTTCCTGCTGTGTGCAGGTACCTGGCTCATACAGTAACACTTGGATTTATTTCTGCCACTTGGGATTTGATGAGCTCCTGAATCCAAATAGTCATACTTTTTCACCATTATAGAAAAAAATTCAGCAATTATTTCTTTGCATTGTTTTCCCTGACAGTATCTCGATTCTCCCTTATTAAAATAGTGATTAGAAATACATTCCAATTTATTATATCCTCCAAATTTCTTAATCTCTTTCATTGTTAAATTTAAAACTCTTTTTAACATATATCATGTAATTTCTGCAGATTGACCTTTCAGATCACTGATTTCCTTTTTGATGAATCTCTTCCGATGTTTTAATCTATCCCTTTAGTGTGTAACTTCAGTGATTATAGCTTTTATATTTAGTTCCACTTGTTTCTCTTTGAAAGCCACCATAGTTTTTATTCTATATTTTAATCTTTAAGTATTAAAATCAAATTTATATTTCATGCATCATAAATCCAGTACTTAAACCCTAGGGGCATCAGTGGAGTATGTCGGCTGACTTTCACTCCTGGTGATCTGTTTTCCTGAATGTTTGGGAATATTGGATCACAAGTTCTTATTCTTGACTTCATTGTGGGAATGCTGCAGGGTCTCCTTTACAATAAATTGGTTCCTCAGGTGCTACCAAAGTGGGAAAACTATATTCACTTCTCATTTTGTGATTTCCAGAGGCACATAGTCAGTGTAGTTCAGTAAATCCAATCTATGTCGGGACAAGTTATGGCTGAAAATTCTCTGGATAGTCTTTCATCCCTTGAGAGTTTAATATGAGATAGACATGCTTTTTTTTTTTTTTTCTAAAGAGCTGCACTGAGATAGAAATTAGTATATAAAAACCTGCATGGTACTCACCTATGAAACCATTAAAAAATCAACATAAGTAACATAATTCAATCACAAACATCTCCTGTGCCTTTTAAAATCTTCTCTTCCTTAAGCAAATACTCAGGAGTGAAATAAATGGGGTACATGATAAGAGAATGTCTAACTTTTTAAGAAACTATCAAACATTTTTTTCCAAGTGGCTCGTGTCAATCTTTATTTCTTCCAGAGTATTTGAAAGTTGTAGTTGCTACATATTCATGCCAAGATGTGATCTAGCCAATCTTTTATGTATTTCCCTGTGGTTTTAATTTATTTTTCCTAGTGATTAATGATGAAGATCACCTTCTTATGTGTTTATTTATCATTAACATATATCTTCTTTAAGAGTATATCTATTAAAATCTTTTGCTCATTTAAAAATATTGGGTTGTTTACTTATATATATATACATATTTAGATTGATAATATAATTAACCTTGCATTCCTATAATAAATCCCACATGATCACGATTTATTATTGTAGTTAGAATTGATTTGTTGACATTTAATTAAGAATTTTTGCATCTGTGTTAATGATAGTCATTGACCTATAGTTTTTTTTTTTTATTCAAACATTGACTTTCTAGGTAAACTCAAAAGCATTCATTCTTTTTTATTTTCTAAAAGATTTTGTGTAGAATGGGTACTGTTTATTATTTTTAAGTGTTTGGCAGAACTAACCAATAAGCATTCTGACCTGAACTTTTCTTTTTGGTAAGATTTTTAACAATTATTTATGTATTTATTTATTTATTTTACCAGGACTGAGCCACATCCTCAGTCCTTTTTTATTTTATCTTTTGAGACAGTTTACATTTAAAAAATTTTTTTTCTTATTGTAAACAAATGGGGTACAACTTGTTTCTATGGTTGTACATGAAGTAGAGTCATACCATTTGTGTAATCATACATTGACATAAGGTAATGATGTTTGATTCGTTCTGTTACTTTTCCTTCCCCCACTCCTCCCATCCTTCCCACCCCACTTTTTCCTCTATATAGTCCATCCTTTCTCCATTCTTGCCTCCCTCCCACACCCCATTATGTATCATCATCTGTTTATCAGTGAGATCATTCATCCTTTGTTTTTTTGGGATTGGCTTATCTCACTTAGCATGATATTCTCCAACTTTATCCATTTGCCTGCAAATGCCATAATTTTATTCTTTATGGCTGAGTAATTTACCATTGTATATATATATATACCACAGTTTCTTTATCCATTCATCAGTTGAAGGGCATCTAGGTAGGTTCCACAATCTGGCTATTGTGAATTGGGCAGCTATGAACATTGTTGTGGCTGTATCTCTGTAGTATGCTGATTTTAAGTCCTTTGGGTATAGGCCAAGGAGTGGGATAGCTGAATCAAATGGTGGGTCCATTCCAAGTTTTCTAAGGAATCTCCACACTGCTTTCCAGAGTGACTGCACTAATTTGCAACCCCACCAGCAATGTATGAGTGTACCTTTTTCCCCACATCCTCGCCAACACCTATTGTTATTGTATTCTTGATAATCACCATTCTAATTGGGGTGAGATGGAATCTTAGGACAGTTTTGATTTTCATTTCTTTTATTACTAGAGAGATTGAACATTTTTTCATATATCTGTTGATTGCTTGTAGATCATCTTCTGTGAAGTGTCTGCTCATTTCCTTACCCCATTTGTTGGTTAGGTTATTTGCATTCTTGGTGCAAAATTTTTTGAGTTTTTTATAGATTCTGGAGATTAGTGCTCTATCTGAAGTATGAGTGGCAAAGATTTTCTCCTGCTCTGTAGGCTCTCTCTTCACATTACTGATAGTTTTCTTTGCTGAGCGAAAGCTATTTACTTTGAATCTATCCCAGTTATTGATTCTTGCTTTTATTTCTTGTGCTTTGGGAGTCCTGTTAAGGAAGTCTGATCCTAAGCCAATATGATGAAGATTTAGACCTACTTTTTCTTCTATAAGGTGCAGGATGTCTGGTGTGATTCAAAGGTCCTTGATCCATTTTGAGTTGAGTTTTGTGCAGGATGAGAGATAGGGGTTTAGTTTCATTCTGCTGCATATGGATTTCCAGTTTTCCCAGCACCATTTGTTGAACAGGTTGTCTTTTCTCCATTGTATGTTTTTGGCACCTTTGTCTAGTATGAGAAAATTGTATTTATTTGGGTTAGTCTCTGTGTCCTCTATTCTGTACCATTGATCTACCTGTCTAATTTGGTGCCAATACCATGCCTTTTTTGCTACTATTACTTTGTAGCATAGTTGAAGTTCTGGTATTGCGATACCCCCAGCTTCATCCTATTAAGGATTGCTTTAGCTATTCTGGGTTTCTTATTCTTCCAAATGAATTTCATGATTGCTTGCTTTATTTCTGTGAGGTACATCATTGAGATTTTAATTGGAATTGCATTGAATCTGTGTAGCACTTTTGGTAGTATGGCCTTTTGACAATATTAATTCTGCCTATCCAAGAACATGGGAGATCTTTCCATCTTCTAAGGTTTTCTTGAATTTCTTTCTTTAGTGTTCTATAGTTCTCATTGTAGAGGTCTTTCACCTCTTTTGTTAGTTTGATTCCCAAGTATTTTATTTTATTTTTTTGAGACTATTGTGAATGGGATAGTTTTTCTAACTTCTCTTTCTGAGGATTCATCACTTATGAATAAAAATGCATTAGATTTATGAACATTGATCTTATATTCTGCTACTTTACTGAATTCACTTATGAGTTCTAAAAGTTTTCTGGTGGAATTTCCAGGCTCCTCTAAGTATAGAACCATGTCATCAGTAAATATGGATAGTTTGAGTTCTTCTTTTCCTATTTGTATTCCTTTAATTTTCTTTGGTCTGTCTAATTGCTCTGACTAGGTTTCAAGGACGATGTTGAATAGAAGTGGGGAAAGAGGGCATCCCTGCCTTGTTCCAGTTTTTAAGGGGAATGCTTTCAGTTTTTCACCATTTAGAATTATATTGGTCATGGGCTTAGCATAGATGGCCTTTACAATGTTAAGGAATGTTCCCAATTATCCTTATTTTTTCTAGTGTTTTGAGCATAAAGGGGTGCTGTATTTTATCAAATGCTTTTTCTGCATCTATCAAAATAATCATGTGATTCTTGACTTTAAGTCTTTTGATATGGTGAATGACATTTATTGGTTTCCAGATGTTGAACCAACCTTGCATCCCTGGGATAAAACCCACTTGATCGTGGTGCACTATCTTTTTAATATATTTTTGTATGCTATTTGCTAAAATTTTGTTGAGAATTTTTGTGTCAATGTTCATTAAGGATATTGGTCTGAAATTTTCTTTCCTCGATTGTCTCTGTCTGGTTTAGGTATCAAGGTGATACTGGCTTCATAGAATGAGTTTGAAAGGGTTCCGTCCTCTTCTATTTCATGGAATACTTTGAGGAGTATTGGAATGAGCTGTTCTTTAAAAGTTTTGTAGAACTCAGCTAAGAATCCATCTGGTCCCGGACTTTTCTTTGTTGGTAGGCTTTTGATGACTTCTTCTATTTCATTACTTGAAATTGATCTATTTAAATGTGTACGTCCTCCTGGTTCAGTTTAGGTAATTCATATGTCTCTAGAAACCTGTTGATGTCTTAGAGATTTTCTATTTTGTTGGAGTGTAGATTTTCAAATTAGCTTCTAATTACGTTTTGTATTTCAATCGTGTTTGTCATGATATTTCCTTGTTCATCCCAAATTTTAGTAATTTGAGTTTCTCTCTCCTTCTCTTTGTTAGTGTGGCTAAGGGTTTGTTTGTTTTGTCAATTTTTTGAATTGTTTCTTTTGTTTCAATTTCATTGATTTCAGCTCTGAGTTTAACTATTTCCTGTCTTCTACTACTTTTTGTGTTGATCTGTTCTTTTTCTAGGGCTTTGAGCTGTAGTGTTAGGTCATTTGTTAATTTTTTCTTCTTTTATTGAATGTGCTCCACGAGATAAATTTTCCTCTAAGTACTGCTTTCATAGTGTCCCAGAGATATTGATATATTGTACCTTTGTTCTTGTTTACCTCTAAGAATGTTTTTATTTCCCCCTGATGTTGTGTATTATCCATTCATCATTCAATAGCGTATTATTTAATCTCCATGTGTTGGAGTAGTTTCTGTTTTTCATTCTGTCATTTATTTCTAATTTCAATCCATTATGATCTGATAGAATACAAGGTAGTATCTCTATCTCCTTGTATTTGCTAACAGTAGCTTTGTGGCCTAATATATGTTCTATTTCAGAGAAGTATCCATGTGCTGTTGAGAAGAAAGTGTATTCACTCTTTGTTGGATGGAATATTCTATATATATCTAAATTCTCGATTGTGTTATTGAGATCTGTGGTTTCTTTGTTCAATGTTTCTTTGGAAGATCTGTCCAGTGGTGAGAGAGGTGTGTTAAAATCACCTAGTATTATTGTGTTGTGGTCTATTTGATTTCTGGAATTGAGAAGGATTTGCTTGACGTATGTGGATGAGCCACTATTTGGGGCATAGATATTTATGACTGTATGTCTTGCTGATTTATGCTTCCTGTAAGCAGTATGTAATGTCCTTCTTTATCCCTTTGACTAACATTGGCTTGAAGTCCACATTATCTAATATGAGGATGGATACGCCGGCTTTTTTGTTGTGTCCATATGCATGGTATGTTTGTTCCCATCCTTTCACCTTTAGTCTGTGGGTATCTCTTTCTATGAGATGAGTCTCTTGCAGGCAGCGTATTGTTGGGTCTTTCTTTTTAATCCAATCTGCCAGTCTATGTCTTTTGATTGATGAGTTCAGGCCATTAACATTCAGGGTTATTGTTGAGATATGATTTGTATTCCTGGTCATTTGGCTCATTTTTGTTTTTTTATTTTTTTTTTTTTCATTTTTGTTTTTTAACATGACTTGTTTTCTCCTTTATTTGACTGTTCCTTTAGGGTAGTTCCTCCTTTTGCTGATTTACATCATTGTTTTTCATCTCTTTCTCATGGAATATTTTGCTGAGAATGTTCTGTAATGCTGGCTTTCTTTTTGTTAATTCTTTTAGCTTTTGTGTATCATGGAAGGATTTTATTTCATCATCAAATCTGAAGGTAAGTTTTGCTGGGTATAAGATTCTTGGTTGGCATCCGTTTTCTTTCAGAGCTTGAAAAATGTTGTTCCAGGCTCTTCTAGCTTTTAGGGTCTGGGTTGAAAAATCTGCTGATATCCGTATTGGTTTCCCCCTGAATGTAATTTGATTCTTTTCTCTCACAGCCTTTAAAATTCTGTCTTTATTTTGTATGTTAGGTATTTTCATTATAATGTGCCTTAGTGTGGGTCTGTTGTAATTTTGTACATTTGATGTTCTATAAGCCTTTTGTACTTCATATTCTGTTTCATTCTTCAGATTTGGGAAATTTTCTGATATTATTTTATTGAATAGATTGTTCATTCCTTTGGTTTGTTTCTCTGTGCCTTCCTCAATCCCAATAATTCTTAAATTTGGCCTTTTCATGATATCCCATAATTCTTGTAGATTCTGTTCATGATTTCTTACCATCGTCTCCGTTTGGTCAACTTTGTTTTAAAGATTAAATATTTTCCTCTAAGTATACAATCATATCATCAGCAAATAGGGATAGTTTGCGTTCTTCTTTTCCTATTCGTATCCCTTTAATTTCTTTGGTTTGTCTAATTGATCTTGCTAGAGTTTCAAGAACGATGTTGAAGAGAATTGGTGAAAGAGGGCATCCCTGACTTGTTCCAGTTTTTAGAGGGAATGCTTTCAGTTTTTCACCATTTAGAATGATATTAGCCTTGGGCTTAGCATAGATGGCCTTTACAATGTTAAGGAATGTTCCCACTATCCCTATTTTTTCTAGTGTTTTGAGCATGAAGGGGTGCTGTATTTTATCAAATGCTTTTTCTGCATCTATTGAAATAATCATGTGATTCTTGACTTTAAGTCTATTGATATGGTGAATTACATTTATTGATTTCCTGATGTTGAACCAACCTTGCATCCCTGGGATGAAACCCACTTGACCATGGTGCACTATCTTTTTAATATGTTTTTGTATGCGATTTGCTAAAATTTTGTTGAGAATTTTTGCATCGATGTTCATTAAGGATATTGGTCTGAAATTTTCTTTCCTTGATGTGTCTCTGTCTGGTTTAGGTATCAGAGTAATATTGGCTTCATAGAATGAGTTTGGGAAGGTTCCCCCCTCTTCTATTTTATGGAATACTTTGAGAAGTATTGGAATGAGCTCTTCTTTAAAGGTTTTGTAGAACTCGGCTGAGAACCCATCTGGTCCTGGACTTTTCTTTGTTGGTAGACTTTTGATGACTTCTATTTCATTACTTGAAATTGGTCTATTTAAATTGTGTATGTACTCCTCATTCAGTTTAGGCAATTCATATGTCTCTAGAAACCTGTTGATGTCTTTGAAATTTTGTATTTTGTTGGAGTATAGATTTTCAAAATAGCTTCTAATTATGTTTTATATTTAAATCGTGTCTGTTGTGATATTTCCTTGTTCATTCCGAATTTTAGTGATTTGGGTTTTCTCTCGTCTTCTCTTTGTCAGTGTGGCTAAAGGTTTTCAATTTTGTTTATTTTTTCGAAGAAGCAACTATTTATTTTGTCAATTTTTTGTATTGTTTCTTTTGTTTCAATTTCGTTGATTTCAGCTCTGAGTTTAACTATTTCCTGTCTTCTACTATTTTTGGTGTTGGTCTGTTCTTCTTTTTCTAGGGCTTTGAGCTGTAGTGTTAGGTCATTTATTTTTTGAGTTTTACTTCTTTTATTAAATGCGCTCCATGAAATAAATCTTCCTCTAAGTACTGCTTTCATAGTGTCCCAGAGATTTTGATATGATGTTTCTTTGTTCTCGTTTACCTCTAAGAATTTTTTAATTTCCTTCCTAATATCTTCTGTTATCCATTCATCATATAATAGCATATTGTTTAATCTCCAGGTGTTGGAGTAGTTTCTGTTTTTTACTCTTTCATTTATTTCTAACTTCCATCCATTATTATCTGATAGAATACAAGGTAGTATCTCTATCTTCTTGTATTTGCTGACATCCCTATTTGCTGATGATATGATTGTATACTTAGAGGAAACAGGAAATTCCACCAGAAAACTTTTATATCTCATTAGTGAATTCAGTAAAGTAGCGGGACATAAGATCAATGCACATAAATCTAAGGCATTTTTATACATAAGTGATGAATCTTCAGAAAGAGAAATTAGGAAAACTACCCCATTCACAATAGCTTCGAAAAAAATAAAATACTTGGGAATCAGTCTCACAAAAGAGGTGAAAGACCTCTACAATGAGAACTACAGAACACTAAAGAAAGAAATTAAAGAAAACCTTAGAAGATGGAAAAATGTCCCATGTTCTTGGATAGGATGAATTAATATTGTCAAAATGGCCATACTACCAAAAGTGCTATACAGATTCAATGGAATTCCAATTAAAATCCCAATAATGTACCTTACAGAAATAGAGCAAGAAATTATGAAATTCATCTGGAAGAATAAAAAACCCAGAATAGCTAAAGCAATCCTTGGCAGAAAGAGTGAAGCAGGGGGTATCGCAATACCAGATCTTCAACTCTACTACAAAGCAATAGTAACAAAAACGGCATGGTATTGGTACCAAAATAGAAAGGTGGATCAATGGTACAGAATAGAGGACATGGACACAAACCCAAATAAATACAATTTTCTCATACTAGACAAAGGGGCCAAAAATATGCAATGGAGAAAAGATAGACTCTTCAACAAGTGGTGCTGGGAGAATTGGAAATCCATATGCAACAGAATGAAACTAAACCCATATCTCTCACCATGCACGAAACTAAACTCAAAATGGATTAAGGATCTCGGAATCAGACCAGAGACCTTGCATCTTATAGAAGAAAAAGTAGGTCCAGAGCTTCAACATGTCGGCTTAGGACCAGACTTCCTCAACAGGACTCCCATAGCACAAGAAATAAAAGCAAGAATTAATAACTGGGATAGATTCAAACTAAAAAGCTTTCTCTCAGCAAAGGAAAGTATCAGCAATGCGAAGAAAGAGCCTACGGAGTGGGAGAAAATCTTTGCCAATCATACTTCAGATAGAGCACTAATCTCCAGAATCTATAAAGAACTCAAAAAACTCTACACCAAGAATGCAAATAATCCAATCGACAAATGGGCTAAGGAAATGAATAGACACTTCACAGAAGAAGATCTACAAGCAATCAACAAACATATGGAAAAATGTTCAACATCTCTAGTAATAAGAGAAATGCAAATCAAATCCATCCTAAGATTCCATCTCACCCCAATTAGAATGGTGATTATCAAGAATACAAGCAACAACAGGTGTTGGAGAGGATGTGGGGAGAAAGGTACACTCATACATTGCTGGTGGGGCTGCAAATTAGTGCAGCCACTCTGGAAAGCAGTATGGAGACTCTTAGAAAACTTGGAATGGACCCACCATTTGACCCAGCTTTCCCACTCCTTGGCCTATACCCAAAGGACTTAAAATCAGCATATTACAGAGATACAGCCACATCAATGTTCATAGCTGCTCAGTTCACAATAGCCAGATTGTGGAACCAACCTAGATGTCCTTCAATTGATGAATGGATAAAGAAAATGTGGTGTATATATATACAATGGAATATTACTCAGTCATAAAGAGTGATAAAATTATGGCATTTGCAGGCAAATGAATGAAACTGAAGAATATCATGCTAAGTGAGATAAGCCAATCTCAAAAAACCAAAGGCCGAATGATATCGCTAATAAGTGGATGATGACACATAATGGGGGGTGGGAAGGGTTAGTGTTAGGGTTAGAGTTAGGTTTAGGGAGGGGGGCAAGAATGGAGGAAGGAAGGACTGTATAGAGGGAAAAGAGGGGTGGGAGGGTTGGGGGGGAAGGTAAAAAAATAACAGAATGAATCAAACAACATTACCCTATGTAAATTTATGATTACACAAATGGTATGTCTTTACGCTATGTACAAACAGAGAAACAACATGTATCCCATTTGTTTACAATAAAAAAAAAAAGTTCACTAAAAAAAAAAAAAAAAAAAAAAAGATTAAATATTTTGTCTTCAATGTCCGAGGTTCTGTCTTCCAGGTGTTCTATCCTATTGGTTGTGCTTTTATGGAGTTTTTAATTTGGTTTATTGTTTCCTTCATTTCAAGAATATCTGTTTGTTATTTTTCAGAATCTCTAACTCTACTGAAATGATGTTTTCCTTACTGCATTTCTCTTTTAACTGTTGATTGGTGCGATCATTCAATGCCTGCATTTGGTCTCTCATCTCATTGTTTGCTTCTCTGAACATTTTAATTATGTGCATTCTGTACTCCCTTTTTGACATTTCTTCTGCCATGCTGTCATTGGATTTTATTGATGTAGCATCTAGGTTTGTTTGGGACATTTTTTTCCCTTCTTTTCTCATATTGCTCATATATCTTCCCCTCCAGTAGTGAAAATCTGAGATATTGCAGTTTTCCCCCCTATTGACTTGTAGTGTCCCTATAGGTTTACAATAACTCACCTCCTAGCCTTCAGTAGGCTGAAGTTTTGGAAGAACTTGATAATGCAGTTATCCACAAAGGAAGTTGCTCTTCTAGGGGTGGTGGCCTCCAAGTGGTGTGTATTCCCTGCTAGTGGGCAGAGGTGCCTCCATATGTTCACAAATGGTCAGTCAAAGGGGCACTAGACTTCGGGCTGGGGCATGGCTGGTCTGGGCCTGGGTCTCTGGTTCTACCACCCTGGTGGGGAAACCTCACGCAGCGGGTGAGACTCACCCAGTGTCTCTGAGCTGGTCCCAAGTCTCTCAGTACTTCCTCTTCTTGAATCCTGAGTCGTGGAGTGCCATGGAATGCAGTCACCTTCTAGTCTGCCATCTTGAAACTGAAACAGTTTATCTTTAAGTTTCTTAGGATCTCGCTAAATTGCTGAGGCTGGCTTAGAACTTGCAATTCTCCTGTCTTAGCCTCTTGAGCTTCTGGGATTACTGGTGTGCCTGGCTAATTTTTAATTTTTTTAAAATAAAGACAGATTTATAAGTTTACTTATTTGTTCTCTAGGAAATTGCGTAGTAAAGAACTTTAGGTTTTTTAATATATTAGCATAGAACTGTTCATAATTTCTATCATCTTAATAACATCTACAAAATTAGTAGTTATATCACTTTCTTTTCCTATGTTAGTAATTTGTAATTTGATCTCTCTTTTTCCATTATTACTATGGCTAGATTTATTTTTTTAAATCTCAAAAAGTTTAACCTCATTGATTTTCTAATTGTTCTCTTGTGTTTAATTTATTTCTTTATTATTTCATTTTTCTAGTTTTTAGGTTTTAATTGCTCTCAATTTTCTTATTTTATGACATGGAAGTTGAGGTCAATTCATTTGAGACATTTCTTCTTTTCTAGCATAGACATTTAGTGCAAAAAATTTCTATCAGTACTATTATACTTGTAGTCTACAAATTTTAACATGCTATGTTTTCATTTTTGTCCAGTTAAAAATCTTTATAATTCTCCTTTTTATCTTTAATTTGGTCTATGTGACATTTAATAGTGAATTTTTATGTTTTTAAATATTTGAAAAATTTTTAAGAGAGTTTTCAGTTGATTTCTAATTTTAGTGGCCCATGAAAACAATGTTTGACTTGATTTCTTTTAAACATAATGAAATTTGTTTTGTGACCCAACTTATAATGTATCTTCACAAATGCTTCATGTTTGTGAGAAAAGACCATGATTTTTACTGTTGTTGGGTAGTATTGGCATCAGCTGCCCCAGTATTTTTATACCCCAGACCGTCAGTCTGCGAACATCCTAGCCAACCATTGGTCTGCTTGTAATCCTGCGAACATTCTCGACAGTCATTGTTCGTTGTTATTAGTGTGTGAAATTCAACTACGTAAGAATAGCTCCACTGCCATTCTCTCTCTCTCTCTCTTTCTCTCTCTCTCTCTCTCTCTCTCTCTCTCTCTCTCTCTCTCTCTCTCTCACCCTGCAGGTAGACACTCTGCCTGCCCACTTAATAAAATCTCTTGCATGAATTCGCCCATCTGGAGTGGTTTCTGGGTTCTTTCTGGTAGAGCTCTGTGTAAATATTTATTAGTCCATTTGTCGAATTCAGGTCGTTGTGTTATTCAAGAATTCAATTTTCTTACAGGTTTTCTGTCTATAGGTTTTATCAAATTTTGAGTGAGATTCATTGACATATATGATTAAAATTTTCAAGTATTCTATTCCTTATAGATTTATCATTTTATCATTTATTTATTTATTGTTATTTTAAGGTGCAAAAACATTTTGGGTTTTATTTTCCCTTCATGAATGGACCTACTTTTCATTACACAAGAAATTTTTTTATTCTAAGCTATAGATTTTGTTCTAAAATAATTTTTTTCTGATATTAATACAGACACTTCAGTTTTCTTTTTAAAAATTACTGTTAGTATAGCACATACTGCTCTCTTTATTTTTGACCTTTTATGTTTTTATGTATAAAGTGGGTTTGTAATTTGGAATGGAACCACGATTTGATGCAGCTATCCCACTCCTTGTCATACTCAAAGGATTTAAAATCAGCATACTACAGTGACACAGCCACATCAATTTTTATGGTAGCTCAATTCATGATAGCTAAACTATGGAACCAATCTAGATGCCCTTGAACAGATGAATAGGTAAAGAAAATGTGGTACATATACACAATGGAATATTACTCAGCCTTAAAGAAGAATGAATTTTTCACATTTGTCAATAAATGGATGGAACTAGAGAATATTATGCTAAGTGAAATAAGCCAGTCCCCAAAAAACCAAAGGCCAAATGTTTTCTGTGATAAGCAGATGCTAAGCCATAGTTAAGGGTGGATAGGGAATAATGAAGGAATTTTGGATTATGCAGAGGGGAATGAGGGGAGGGGTGGAGTGGTGGGGATGGGAAGGATGGTAGAATGAGAAAGATATTATTACCCTATATAAATGTATGGTAAAAATTTTTTTTAAAAAGTGGGTTTATACATAATATACATTTGGATGTTGCTTTTTAATCCAATGCAACAATCTCTGCCTTTTTATTGATGTCAGCATATTGGTCAAATTAATCTACTTATGAATATATTTGAGTTTGACTCCTGGTATTAGTTTTCTTTTAGTACTATTATTTTTTCCTTCCCAAATCTCCTATATTCTATCTTTTTGGCTTGACTATTTATAAAATTTGATTTATTTCTTTTTGGAGGGTTTATTATTTATAACTCTTTGAATGCTGTTTTATTATTTTATCTAGGTCCTACAGTACGCATCCTTGCTTTCAAACTCTCTTCATGTGATCGTGTCTTGTTTCTTAAACAGGAAAGAAAACTTATAAGAATATTTTTCCATTTTTTTCCTTCCATCTTTGTGCTGTTGCCATACATTTCACTTCTACAATGTGGTATGAATCCCACAATATGGTTTCATTATTTTTGTTCCTACTAGCCCATTATCTTTTAAAGACATTCCAGTAACAATAACAATCCTTGAAATATGTATCCTACTGGTGCCATTTGTAGTGTTCTTCATTACATCATAAAGATCTATCAGGCCTTTTATTCTACTTGAAGGAATAATGAAATGTGGCTCTCACACAATGTGAGTCTCTTGATGGTACTCCCTGTACTCATCTCAATCAAAACTAGGATTTTGAGTACATACAGAATGGTGATCACCAAAGTGTGTTCCACAGAAGGGTAAATGAGAGAGAAAGAGAGAGAGAGAGAGAGAGAGAGAGAGAGAGAGAGAGAGAGAGAGAGAGAGAGAAAGGGTATATTCTGTGAGGTTTGGAACTGTTCCTTGGGCATATGTGTTTTTGAAACATTGCACCCTATAGCATATATTCAGGGTCCAGAGTGCACATCTATATACCCAGATTCTGAAATGCCCTGCAGGAAATAGATTTATTTGTTAACCCAAGTTTCCCATATTTATTTAATCATCCCACATTTTTATTCACCTAATATTTATTACTGTCCCCAGGACAGTTTTGGGAAGTACCAAATTAGAATCCTAATTCATATAATAGGATTAGAGAGGATGCTTTCTGGTGACAGAACTGGCACACTCAGAGGCTCGCAGGCAGGTATGAATCTGTTGGGGGTGTATTCACTGGCAGGCAGAAAGTGAGCTGTGTCCAGTGTTCTGTGGATTGGGTTTGGCAACACAATCCTGCTTAGTGGCTTAGAACAATTATGTTAGCCTTATCTTCCAGATAATATACTTGCAATGTCATTTTAAATTAACTTTGCGTTTGGCTATTGGTTGGGTTTAGCCTATCTCATTTCCAGCAAGACTTGGTCTTGCTAGTGATCCACAGGTGTGGGATTAAATCAGCATCACCTAAGATGTCATAAAAGGTATAGACTCTCTAGGTTCACCACTGAGACCCAGAGGGAGGCCTGAGGCAGTCTCCAGGCACATGTGTGTACATATGTCCTCTATTAACAAAATCCCAAGAGAATGTCTGTAGTCACTGAGTAGGCCAGCAGCTGAGTTCTTGGGTACATCCCAATTTGTCCTCCTCTCTGACTTCTTTTAATTTTCGTCAAGGTCTCAGGGCACGTTCATCTGCTCATATAAAATTAATTTTATTAATTTTTTCCCAGTAAAATTTTATGAGCCATGGCAGTCAAATGCTTTAGGAAGATCCCAGTACACAGTTCATGATGCATTTTCTTCATTATTTTGGAAATGAGAGTTGCACAGCCATAGAGTTTGTTGAATATAATTTGTTTGGAGTGATCCTGTGTAATTTATATCTAATGATTCCTCTGTCTTTTCAGGGTTTGTTGACTTATTTATTTCCTTTTTTATTATAATGTAACAAACAACTCAGACTACCTTTGGATTTATTAAATAGTAATTTCTTAGACACTGTTTTGTTTTGGACAGAGCCTTGATTATTTCCATTACTTGTACATTTTTCTATAATTAAGCAATCCCAAACATTTTAGCATAGCATAAGCTAGTTCTCACAGCATCTCTGCAGTGTTTCATATTTCATTATTATTTGTCTTTAACTTTCCCCTGTTTCTAACCATATCAACACTTCTATTGCCAGGATCAAATTAATTCAAAAGATTATTATGGTTAAACTTAAAGAATGGGTTTTAATATCTCAGACATTTTCAAGGCTATGTCTGAGGCAATAAAAATCACTCTATAATATAATGTATTATTAACTTTTTAAGGCATAATAACATGGTGACATAGGGCAGATATTCTTGTCTCCATGGAAAAGATAAGACTATTGAGGGTCAGAGAGATGAAATTAATTTGAGATCATGCACAGCCAAAATAAGAACTTAGTGCTCCTTAGGTCCAGATCAGAACTTACTCTGAAATCATTGACATGAATTGGTGCCCCCAGATAGACTTGAAAAAGAAAGAATTCTGTAACCCATTGGCAGCAGAAAAATCTGTTTAAGGATTTCTTTTGTATGGGAAGGCTACTGCTTCTCATAGTTACAATAGAGGTTATACAGCATAGGGAAACTAGGACAGAAAGCAGACAATATAGAATTGAGTAGCTAGTAGGGGAGGTTTGTTGACAAGATGATTATATCAACTGTAAAATAACTCTGAGGTATAAAAATAAAAAATAAACTCCATTTTAGTTCCACTCAATAAAATAAAGACATGCACACCCAGAATCTCATTAGTGTAATTAGTAACATGTCTTTTCACATAAAAGTTCCATTCTCTGAGACATCAATAGTACATGAGAACACTTTTAAACTTGTTTCTTAAGCATAGGTATTAGAGCTGAAAGGCAATGCTTAATAGCTATTTTATTCTTTTGCACTGGAAATATGATATTGAGACAGATTATTTGACTTGTCAGAGTTGTCCTCTGACTTAAATATATGACTGGGACTTCATATCCCACCTTGTTCAGTTGCACAGGTGGGCTATCCTGGGGAGACCATGACCTCAGTTAGGTAGTACTCTGCATCTGAAGCAGATCTTGAAGTAACTAGCATGTGGAAGTGCTGGCTACATTTGCTGAAGCTGGGCAGGCCCTGTATCCCTGAGGTAGATTTAGGAGGTACATTTTTAGATCTATCTCATTTCATATCTTGTATGTCTCCATATGTATCCAGGGAGCATTTTCTACAGGAGACCAATGAAATGATCTTACAGATGGTAAATATATAATAGGTCTCTAGTCTACAATTCATAGTCACTGTCTTCTTTCTACACAATCCATTCTAGAGTCTCCTCACCCTCAGCTATCACCTCTGCTGGCCTGGATAGTTTCCTGATAGTTTGATTCAAATGCAGAGGATCTGTCCTCAATAAACAGAGATCACTGGGTCACTATTCTAGGCCAGTGGTATCATATGTATTTGTCTAAAGTAGCAATTAAGCAAAGTTGTACCAAGAGTTGCTCAAGTAGATTTCAATAATTGAGAATATTGCCTGCTAGAGTGATTATTTACTATTATCCACAGGATATGTCTGGTGTCTTCAAAGTTCATACTTGTGAAATAAACTGTGCTGTAATAGATACTTCAAGGGTAAAAGAATGCAATTATTCCCCTTAAAATAAGGAGAAAACCTAGGATGCCTGCTTTTATCACTACCATTCAATGTTATACTGGATTTCTTACCAGTACAATTAGACAACAAAAGGAGATAAAACTTACCTATATTGAAAATTTTTAAAGTAAAGTTATCTCTGTTTGATGATGACATGGAAATTAATTAGTTCCACTTATAATAAAAGTACAAAACACCTATGGCTAAATTTAACAAAGGAAGTCAAAGACAACCCCTGGAAACTATAAAATATTTTTGGAAAAATTGAAAAATACATAAACAAGTGGAAAGACATTCCATGCTCATGAATAGGAGAATTAAATATTGGTAAAATGTCAATACTGTCTGAAGAAATATACAGATTCAAAGAATCTATATCAAAATCCCAATGGTATTTTTTGCAGAAATAGCAACATTTATGCTCAAATTCATATGGAATTACAAAGAACCCTAATTAGCCAAAATAGTCTTGAAACATAACAAAGTTGGAAGACTGCTAGTTCCTATCTGCAAAGTTAATACAATGCTACACTCATTGAGATAATGTGCAAACGGCATTAAGGATAGATATATAACTCAATGGAATACAATTAGAATCTCAGAAGTAAACTCTTAAATATAAAATCAATTGATTTTTGACAAAGAGGACAACACTATGCAATGAAGAAATATGAATAACTTCAATAGCTAGGTCTGGGACTCTTGGTTTTCATTTGAATGAAGCTGTGTCCTTACCTCATATCATCTATCAAAGTAAACTCAAACTGAATTGCTGAAACCAATATAACAGCTAAAACCATGAAACTCTTAGGAGAAAACATAAGGTAAACCTTCATGACCTTGGATTTGGCAAAGGAGTCTTGTGTATGATACCAAATGTATGAACAATAAAATACAAAATAAGGTGGATATCATCAAAATTAAAACTTGTACATCAAAAAATATTACCAAAAGAAGTGAAAAGGCAATCCATATGATAGAAAATTTATTATATATTTATTTTTCTTTTTTTTTCTTTTTTTTATTTATTATTGTAAACAAATGGGATACATGTTGTTTCTCTGTTTATACATGGCGTTAAGGCATACCATTTGTGTAATCATACATTTACATAGGGTAATGTTGTTTGATTCATTCTGTTATTTTTTTACCTTCCCCCCCACCCCTCCCACCTCTCTTTTCCCGCTATACAGTCCTTCCTTCCTCCATTCTTGCCCACCTCCCTAACCCTAACTCTAACCCTAACACTAACCCCTCCAACCCCCCATTATGTGTCATCATCCACTTATTAGCGATATCATTCAGCCTTTGGTTTTTTGAGACTGGTTTATCTCACTTAGCATGATATTCTCCAGTTTCATCCATTTGCCTGCAAATGCCATAATTTTATCACTCTTTATGACTGAGTAATATTCCATTGTATATATATACCACATTTTCTTTATCCATTCGTCAATTGAAGGACATCTAGGTTGGTTCCACAATCTGGCTATTGTGAACTGAGCAGCTATGAACATTGATGTGGCTGTATCTCTGTAATATGCTGATTTTAAGTCCTTTGGGTATAGGCCAAGGAGTGGGATAGCTGGGTCAAATGGTGGTTCCATTCCAAGTTTTCTAAGGAGTCTCCATACTGCTTTCCAGAGTGGCTGCACTAATTTGCAGCCCCACCAGCAATGTATGAGTGTACCTTTCTCCCCACATCCTCTCCAACACCTGTTGTTGCTTGTATTCTTGATAAACACCATTCTAATTGAGGTGAGATGGAATCTTAGGGTGGTTTTGATTTGCATTTCTCTTATTACTAGAGATGTTGAACATTTTTCCATATGTTTGTTGATTGCTTGTAGATCTTCTTCTGTGAAGTGTCTATTCATTTCCTTAGCCCATTTGTCGATTGGATTATTTGCATTCTTGGTGTAGAGTTTTTTGAGTTCTTTATAGATTCTGGAGATTAGTGCTCTATCTGAAGTATGATTGGCAAAGATTTTCTCCCACTCCGTAGGCTCTTTCTTCGCATTGCTGATACTTTCCTTTGCTGAGAGAAAGCTTTTTAGTTTGAATCTATCCCAGTTATTAATTCTTGCTTTTATTTCTTGTGCTATGGGAGTCCTGTTGAGGAAGTCTGGTCCTAAGCCGACATGTTGAAGCTCTGGACCTACTTTTTCTTCTATAAGATGCAAGGTCTCTGGTCTGATTCCGAGATCCTTAATCCATTTTGAGTTTAGTTTCGTGCATGGTGAGAGATATGGGTTTAGTTTCATTCTGTTGCATATGGATTTCCAATTCTCCCAGCACCACTTGTTGAAGAGTCTATCTTTTCTCCATTGCATATTTTTGGCCCCTTTGTCTAGTATGAGAAAATTGTATTTATTTGGGTTTGTGTCCATGTCCTCTATTCTGTACCATTGATCCACCTTTCTATTTTGGTACCAATACCATGCCGTTTTTGTTACTATTGCTTTGTAGTAGAGTTGAAGATCTGGTATTGCGATACCCCTTGCTTCACTCTTTCTGCCAAGGATTGCTTTAGCTATTCTGGGTTTTCTTATTCTTCCAGATGAATTTCATAATTTCTTGCTCTATTTCTGTAAGGTACATCATTGGGATTTTAATTGGAATTCCATTGAATCTGTATAGCACTTTTGGTAGTATGGCCATTTTGACAATATTAATTCTTCCTATCCAAGAACATGGGAGATCTTTCCATCTTCTAATTTTCTTTAATTTCTTTCTTTAGTGTTCTGTAGTTCTCATTGTAGAGGTCTTTCACCTCTTTTGTGAGATTGATTCCCAAGTATTTTATTTTTTTCGAAGCTATTGTGAATGGGGTAGTTTTCCTAATTTCTCTTTCTGAAGATTCATCGCTTATGTATAAAAATGCCTTAGATTTATGTGCATTGATCTTATATCCCGCTACTTTACTGAATTCACTAATGAGATCTAAAAGTTTTCTGGTGGAATTTCCTGGTTCCTCTAAGTATACAATCATATCATCAGCAAATAGGGATAGTTTGAGTTCTTCTTTTCCTATTCGTATCCCTTTAATTTCTTTGGTCTGTCTAATTGCTCTGGCTAGAGTTTCAAGGACGATATTGAAAAGAAGTGGTGAAAGAGGGCATCCCTGCCTTGTTCCAGATTTTAGGGGCAATGCTTTCAGTTTTTCACCATTTAGAATGATATTAGCCATGGGCTTAGCATAGATGGCCTTTACAATGTTAAGGAATGTTCCCACTATCCCTATTTTTTCTAGTGTTTTGAGCATGAAGGGGTGCTGTATTTTATCAAATGCTTTCTCTGCATCTATTGAAATAATCATGTGATTCTTGACTTTAAGTCTGTTGATATGGTGAATGACATTTATTGATTTCCTGATGTTGAACCAACCTTGCATCTCTGGGATGAAACCCACTTGATCGTGGTGCACTATCTTTTTAATATGTTTATTTTTCTTTACTTTTTAAAATAACCATTTTGAGGTTCTTGAGAGCAAATTTCATCATCTCTATTTTTCCTTTGTCTATTCCCATTTTAGTTTTTCTGAGTTATGGGTCACATTCTCCTAACTTTTTGCTTATTTAAAAATTTTTGATTAAATGCTGAGTATTATGAATATAAAGCATTTGAATTTTGTTGAATTACTTTGTACATTATTAAATTTTGTTTTGGCAAGCAGTGAAGTTACTTATATATTAGTCAGATTCTATCACATCTCATCTTTAAATTTTTCAGGCTAAGACTTCATTTTGAGCTTTGTTTAACCCTACTAATAAGATGTGAAACTTCTGGTGTCCCTATTCCATTCCCTAGGTTTTCACTGGAATCTCTCTATTCTGACTAGTAAGAAATTACATTTGTCCCAGCTCTATGTGATCTATGTGTTTATTCTCTACCCTCAGATTTGTGGAGTTTTACTTTAGTATGTGCAATTTGTTATTTAGCTAAGTATTCACTAGGGAGATTACTGAAATTTTTACCTAATGGATTTATTTCCCAGTCTTTTGCCTCCCAACTATCAGCTCCCTGAATGTTGACAATGGTTCTTTCAACACAATGTGACAACCAATGCCTTCTTGGGTTAACTATCTATGCTCCACAGTCTAGAAAGTGCCTCCTGGTAGAGAGTTGGAACCATCACATGGCTCACCTCATTAGGATCCCTTGTCTAAGGGATCACAGTCCCAGATTGCTATTGTCGTGATTTTAAAAAATAAAATTGTTTCATACACTTTATCACTTTATCTTGAGAACAAATCTGGTACTATATTAAAGCTGCAAGTGTAAGTTTTCATCATGGAAATATTACTATGAAATTCCTGTCATTTTCTAATTTGTGATTTGTTCTGCCTTTCATAATGGAAATAGCCTGTAGGATTTTTAGTCATCACTTGATCCTACTGCCTAGTATGTTAGTTATATTTCCATTGCTGTGACTAAAAGACCCAACCAGCACAACATAGAGAAGGAAAAAGTCTATTTGGGCTCATGATTCAGAGGTGCAGTCCATGTGGGCCAACTCCATCGCTTGGGGTCAAAGATAAGGCAGAACATCATGGTGGAAAGGCATGGTAGAGGAGCACTGCTCCATTTATGGAAGCCAGGAAGTAGGGAAAGAAAGGGAAAAGGGTCACAGGAAAAAACTACCCTTCTAGAGCATGCTCCCAGTGGCCTACCTGTTCTAGCCATGCCCCACCTGCCTACAGTTGCCACCCAGTGAATTCATTTAAACCAGGATGGACTGATTAGGTTAAAACTTTTATAGTCTAATTATTTCATCTCTGGATATTCTTGAATTTACATAAGAGCTTTTGGGAGACCCTTCCTATCTAAACCTTAACACCTAACACAGGATTTGATGCACACTGTGTTCACAATGAATATTTGTTGAGTCATTAGATCAGGTGTTTTATTTGCTGAATGTATGCAGTAATTTATTCTCCTTAATAATATTGTTGTGTTCTTGTCTTCCTGAAGCCAAGCTTAGTAACATATAAGTTTGATCTGGAGTTTAAAAAAGAGGTTTTGCTTGATAAGAAGTCTTGTGTTTTAATGCGTATTATTCCACAGATTTTCTGCAACATAGGCTCATGATTCATCCTGGTTTTATTATGCCTGTGACTAGAGAAAAATCTCTGCACTGCTTATCACAGAAAGTTGCCTGAAGGCCTAAAAGAGATGATGGACACAATTTATCTTTGAAAATTAAAACACAAAAAAATTATAATCTCACTGGCACTGAATACTATGCCTTTATTTTTTAATTCTCCACACCCATTGTTATACAGAATTTAGATGAGTGTCCTAGAAATATGAAGTATTTGATAAAAGTTGAATTAATTTAAATATATGCACAGTCCTTAATGAAATTTAAGTGGTATTTGCTCCATTTCATATTATTAGGGGTACTAATGCTGAAACTAAATACTTGTGTAAATTTCTTATCAGGTACCTACTCATATTTAGTTCCTGAAATGACCTGAACAACACAATATATAAACAGAACTTGAGCTGTGTTATTTTTGTTTTGTTGACAAAATAAGAGTTGTTTATAAAAACATTGCATAATTGGCAATATTATCTCTATCATTAAATGAAGTATGAGTCAAACAGCAAAAAGGAGCATTCCAGCCAAGTCAGAGGAACAGAGAGTATCCAAAGGGAAGAGTAATTAGATCTAACGTGGGAGGTGTATGCTGGAGAGACAAAGCTGAAAAGGCAAAGGCTGTCAAGGTGAACTGCTCAGAAATGTCTGATGAAGTATAATTGTTTCTTATTTTACCCAAAAGGGTATTTCCAGATTGCTGACTTGACACCTTTTTCTTTTTTGTTGGAACATTTCAATGACTATTACTTTTCCAACTATGCACAGTTCCCTGGGAACTTCGTACCCTATTGGCTTTTATCAATCTTCCAGCTGGTACTGAAGGGGCATTTATCAAAAGCCTGCTGTTGTAGAAATTTCTTTAGCAGTGTAGTAGGTCAACCTTAGGAGAACTTTTAGAGAAGATGTAGTCCTACCTGTTCATTTTTAGTTAGGGAAATAGTTACCTAGTAAAGGATAGTGGTGCTTTCAATGTCTTAGACACAGTTAGGGGAAGAAGAAAGCTCTAGTGTTCCACTATTCTGTACTACATTTATATGATATAAGATGAGGTGCAGTCAGCTATGAAATGAGAAGACATTACTTTCTTTGCTTTCTCTTTTTTCTTGTCTCTTCCCTCTGTTCTTTCTGTCTTTTCAACAATATTTAATGTCCATCTTATTTCTGGTTTGCAATGAGTTTGAGAATATTTGCATTTCTATGTGTTAAATCCATTCATACTTTTTTTGTGATATTTTTATAAGTATCAGTGTTTTTAGGGTGGGAAAGTAAAAACTGTCATCCCATGTAGTAGCTTTTCTTTCCTTTTGGCACAGAGCAGGCCTGTGAATCTAAACTCATAAGGAATGTCTAAAGGATCAGTTGAAGTGTTCTCTTCTATTTTCAGATTCATTTCACTTTGATATCAAATAAAACCCATTTGCTGTAGAAAATTAAAGTAGCTGCATTTTTTCTCAGCATAGAGAAATCTTTTATTTGCCTCTAACCCTTTCCATTTTTCATGACAGTCATTGCATTTTCTTCTCTAAAACACAAACAAGTCAATGTAAGCATGGCTGGCAGGCTAAAATGATTATAGGATAATTTGTGTTTGCCAGACCAAACAAAATCAATCACTATTGTTTAGGAACCCACAACATTAAATGGATATGAGAGGAAATTTCTGGACTTTCACGAAATAGGTTTTTCAAACACTGATAAGGGAGCAGATCATTAAATACCCTGTGGTACAGTTTGTAATTTTCAAATTTGCACCCCAAAATGTGAACTGTATGTGTGGTGGCTCTACTCTGCTGGCCTAATGCAAACTCAAAGGCAGCCTGGCACTGTTGAAATGATTGTTCCAGTTAGAGGTTTCCAATAGGCAAGAATATTTAATGAATGTTTATGTAAAACTTGAAATAACCATTCCAGGAAATTAGCTTGCAGACCTACAAGGATGGATGGATGATGGCTTAACAATGGAATGGAAATCAGAATAGAATTGATGGAAATGAGTAGGCATGTTGTCTCAAGCCATTTGTTTCTGAGTATGCTCTAAAGATATTTTTTCAGGGTGAGGTTTTGTGTTCTCTGGCTTGTTTTGGTTTGGATTGCTTTTCCATCGATGCTGGTTGTGTGCTCTGTCAGGGAGCCCAGGTCACCTTAACTCTTTCCTATGAAATTCTAGCAATGCTCTTTCCCTCAGGATGGGTATTAAGCTGCCAAGAGTTACTGCAGAAAGCTGGGTGATAGTTTTGAGCTGATAAGTATTCTGTTATTTGGACTCTTCAGGATTAGGACTGATTCTTTAGCTTTCAGAATAAATTGAGTTGTTTTTGACACTCTTTTGGTAAAGCAGATGGTTTGTCCTAGCCTAGCAGCACACAGGTCAAACCATTTCCCCCTCTTCTCAATTACTTTCAATCTTTGAGGCAGTTGTGGGAGAATGTGGTTCTGTACATCTATAATTAGGGAGATATTGAAGAGAACAATCAAACAAATGAACAAAAATCCCTTAGGTCTGTTTCCTAAGATAGGGATTTTTGTTTCAGTTATTAAGTGAGTAGTAGAAGGCGGATAACCTAGAAGGGGATAGGAAATGTGGACAGGGCAGGAGATAGGCAACATCTGCTGAAGTCTGCTAGAGTCCACCTTCAGCCTGTTCCTAGGGGAAGCTGTGAATAGTAATCACATCATAGATTGTCCCATCCTGAGGTCAGGGGTCTGTCCATTATATGCTGATATCAGGTATTGGCTACAGATAACCACATGTTAGCCCTTTGGATGGTTGTAGCCTCCCAGGCACTGCTGGATGAGGTGGAAGCTCAGTGGTTAAGAGTGATTCTCTAGGGAAGGGTGCAACTGGGATTACTTAACAGCCAACATTCATTGTAGTTTGAGCATATGTTCAATAGCCCAGGGAAGAGTTTCTAGGCAGGACCCCAACAATGTTTCCCAAAGAGAAAACAACATGTTAATATACATAAAACTTCATTATTCCTTTTTTTTCCAACTATGATACTTTATATCATGGCATTCTCTTGTATTTTATTGATTAATGCCCTAATTCATAACCATTAAGGGGTTTCCAATCCTTTTGAATTATCATCCCCAGTACTCTTATGACTATATTTCCCACATCACCCATTTTGAAAGAGTCCTACATGCTGAACTGATGGATCAAAAGCATGTGTATTCATTTTGTTTGGTTTTCCCAAATTGCCCTTTATGGGAATTTTGCAAATTTTTATTTACACCATCAGTGTAGAGGTTTTGTTTCCATATGCTCACTATAGGATATTGTCAAACTTTGTATATTTGCCAATCAGATGAAAAATATCCAGGTTATTTCCCAATGGCAGTTCTCTCTGCTCTGTAACGCTCTCTTTCACTCCTAAAATTGCCCATTTGACTTTTTATCATTTCAATCTTAGGCAAACATCCTTTGAAGGAAGCTTCTCTGACCCTCTGTCTTACTCAGATTCCCCCATTAGAGCTCATAGATCACTATGTATTTTTTTTTACTATGTTTTATAAATGTTTGCACTTATATTTTATGTCTTATCACACCTGGTCCCTCTCCCTCACTGGACAGTAAATTCTATTAAGGTAGGAGCTAGTCTGTCTTATTTAATTGTTAGCTTGTCCATATGGACTCTAATAAATAATTGTGGAATGAGTGATAAAATAAGCACATAAGTCATATTGCTATGAGTTGAATGAATCATTACAGGGCTCATGTTCTTTGTACTATGGAATTCTACCAAGATGAGATTCTTTAAACCTGAGAAATTGACATCTTAGTCAATGAAGCCATAGAAACAAGCTGCCTAAGGCTTTAGATTATAGTCCAGTCCTTCCTTCAATTTTTGTGAAATCAAAATCTTGACCAAATTTTTTCCTCCTTTGGTGGAATCACTGATCCTCTTTTAGTGACAAAATCATCCATCTTTTGGTGGTTTAGTTTTTTTATAATGGCTGTACTTTAAAGACATGATGGGGAATTAAGCTCCATGGTTAATTACAAAGAATTCATGTACTACATTGACTAAGGGAACAGTCTTCTAAGGGGAGAGTTCATCTTTATCATACTGAGCTAGAATAGACTACCACATTTGTCATTTTATTATCTGGGGAGCATAATGACTAATTTTTAACTGAAAATATTTTCATTTCCTTGATTATTTAATTAAGATTCAGCAATGCAAGAGAACATGTATGCAGTCTTTATGTCTGCCTTCTGTCTCCCTGATTTTTGAGGGAGATGATGCAAAAGCATGGGGTCTTAGTTTTATGAAAAGTTAAGAATTTGCCTGATCAGAAGGTCTCAGATTTAGGGTTCCTTGCATTTTGTTCCTTTTTGGTTTGAGAGTGGTATAAAAATAAGACTATGTTACTCAGAATTATCATTCAAATTTAATGGCATTTGCATAACTTTTGACTGGCATGGCAGTCATATGAACTTATCTCTAAGATGGTTTCTTTCTACATCACTGGACAACTTGATCCTTTGGGGAGGTGGGCCTGGCTAAATCTATCATAATCTCCTTTACAAGAGTGACCATATGGGAAGAAGAGAAACACACGTGATGTCTCTTATTACCTACGGTTGTAATAGATCCTGATAATGTGAAAAATTCTTCCATTTAAACCCAGTACACTTTTAATTGCAGCACACTATTTCTTTCCACATTAAACAGCTAATAATCCAGAATAATTTTATGCTGTATTAATTGCCAAGTGAATATATCCTGGCATACATAGTACTTTGGCAGTAATGGTGGTATAACTTGACTCATTCATCTTTTTGCACTTGAACCATCATGGTGTGCAGAGGTACTTAGGAACTCAATTCAACTCACTCCCCATAGTTCATGTGTTTGATGTTGATCTGCCCCATGATGCAATTCTTCAAGATTTTTATTGCTAGAACACTTACTGAAATGTTGGGCTAACTCTTAGAGATGCATTCTTTTATTTTTAATATTTTTTTTTTAGTTGCAGATGGACACAATACCTTTATGTTATTTATTTATTTTTATGGGGTGCAGAGAATTGAACCCAGTACCTCACACATGCTAGGTTAGCATTCTACCACTGAGCCACAATCCCAGCTGCAGAGATGCATTCTTACAGATTTTAAATCACTTGTGTTTATCAGATTTCTTGTTCATAGAACTCTAGTTCATAGAACGTAGAGACTATACCCTCAGTGTGCAAGATCACCTCTAAGTGATATCACATGTATTTAGATAGCTTTCCTTCCTGCATTTCTTGTTTTCTTTATCTTCCCTTAACTGTCTGCTACTACCTCTCATGGTAATGCTCACTTTGCATTAAGTGATAAAAAACACTCCTATGTTCAATATCACTCTCTGGCTGGACAATGTTAATATATCTTTGTACTGTTGCATCTGCTTTGTTTCTTTCATAACATTAATTACAATACTAATTTTATTTTTTGCATGTTTTCTTGGTCTGTCTCACTCTATCTCTCTCACTGAGATAAGATCAGTGGCCACGAATGTTACCTTCACTGATGTGTCTCTAGCACTTACCATGCGCCTGGCAGAGAATAAGTGCTAAATCAAAATTTGTTGAATGAGTGAGTCTTCAAATTTTGTTAATTCCAGTTACTATCTTTTTTACATTATGGCAGCTGGGCCTTTCTAAACTCCCCCCTAATCAGTCAAAATTTCTCTCGGTGGATGTGGTGTAAATGAGTTGCTTGTATATGATGCATCTGAGATCTGAAGGGTCTTGGGAAACAATCAATGATCTGCTAAACTGATTTTTACTTGTATCTTTTAGGACTTTTTAGTTGCTTTGATGATTCTAAAAAAAAAAAAGTAAAGAAAAATATTTAAAGGCTATATGGGCATGTATAGCTAAGATAGAGTAGATGGTCATAAGGCTTTTATTATTATGTGTTTCAGGCACCTTTTTCATTGCTATGACCAAAAGACATGACAAGAACAATTTTAGAGATGGAAAAGTTTATTTGGCCCTTATAGTTTCAGAGGTCTCAGTTCATAGATGATTGACTCCATTGTTCTGGGCACAAGATGAGGTAGAATATCACAGTGGAAGGATGTGGCAGAGGAAAGCAGCATAGGACATGGCACCAGGAAGTGTAGAGAGTGTTCCACTCACTGGGAAAAAAATACATACTCAAAGCCATGCTCTGGATGACCTACCACCTCCAGCCACACCCTTCCTCCCTACAGTTACCACTCAGTTAATCCCTATCAGGGAATAAATGTGCAGATTAAATTAAAGTTCTCAAAAACCCTATCATTTCACCTCTAAACTTTCTTGCATTGTCTCACACAGGGGGACACCTTATGTCTAAATTGTAATAGTATGCTTATAATTATATTGAAAGATAAAATGTACTTGGTTTTGGTTTCTTAATCATAGAGTTTTTTAATGCACTATCACAAGGACAAAAGGAAGAGTAGATAAATTTACACCAAACAATGATAAGGGATAGTTTTAAACAGAGGAGTCCTTGCAGAATCTTTAGATTGTGCTATGTAAGCAACTATTGCCTTTGTAATGCATAAGTTCTGGGTGGCAGCTCTTAATAAGTTAACATTCTAAATCATCCAGCATACACAAAGTGACTAGCATGCAGATGGTGGTAAATAAGCTTGTTAAATGTGGGAACAAGTGCTATATCACATAGTTCTGGATCTCTTGCTGTTATACGTAGACGTGTACTTCGGAAATAGGACCACAAGAGGTTCATTGAACATTCATCATGCTCCAAAGTTTTGTTTCCTTTAACCAGAATGAGGTTGATGAATACCCATCCTGTTGTAGTATGTGGATATGTGCAGTGTGACACTTAAGCTCAATTTGTCTTAAAATACAGTGCAGTGGGTTTTGTACATCTGAAGCTAACAGTTAATAAATTACTTTTTCTAAAAAGATTTAGCAATTTGAAGGATAAATAAAAGGAGGGAAAAATAAAAGAAAAACTTTGTGTTTCACATATATCATTCTGTGGATTTTTCAAGAATTGTATGACAAAATTGTTGAGCCTGAAATTTGTCATTTTTTGACATGTCAACCAATTAGAAATTCTATAAAACATTATTAGGTTGTTGTAACTAGTGGTATTGGGTACGCCCAGATAAATCTTTAGTGTGATTTCTACAAAGAATGAAAAGTTTTTTTGTCTTTCTTGGAATTTCCATGGTTTCAACAGAAGTTCCTTAAATTATATAAAAGAAGATGGTTAAATAACCTTCAGGTGTTGTGCAATAGAGAGAAGGTGAACAATCTTGAAACCTCTCCTTTAGAAGGAAGGTAGAGAATGGGATTTTTATCCCAGCCTTCCAGAATGCTGGTGTATTGTCCTAGGTAAAAATGGGTGTCAGCTCTCAATACCTGGCAGATGTCTGTAGGTCAAAAAGAGATCAAACATTCCAGAATTGTCCTCTTCAGAAAGGAAGAATAGAAGTGGAGCTTCCACCCAACATCCCGATATTTCAGTGCACTGCCTTGTGGAAATGGGGTGGGAGATTTATAGAGGATTGCATGGCTCTATGATATTTGGAGAAGGCACATAACCCTGAGACTTCTCTCATGAGAAGGGGGAGAAATGGAGCATGTCCAGATCCACAGAAAACATTTGAGAGACTCCTGAAATCTCTAGCTTGACCAATTGGCAGAGTCTTTTCCTGTTAACATCAGTGGATAAAAACTTGAAGAGGTATCTGGTTCTTCAAATATGCAGATACTAATGCAAATCCATGAGGGACATGAAAAATCAGTGAATTCTGACATTGCAAAAAATAAATCTTCAGTAACTGACTTAAAAGATTTTTGAATTGTCTGACAAAGAATTAAAAAATATGTGTATTACGGAAGTTCGACAAGTTACAAGAAAACACATCTACAAGTTTAAATGAAATCAGAAAAACAGGCATAAAATCCCAATGTAAGTGAGGATATATGGTAGAAACCAGTAAATGACAAAAAGAAATTCTGAAGTTGAAGAATATTATAGAAGACTTAACTAAGCATAAAAAAGAATCAATACACTTGAAGATAGGTCATTTGTAATTATCTAATCAAGAGAAGCAGAAGCAAAATTAATGAAAATATGTGAAGAATTTTATAAAATTTATGTGATACAGTCAAGTGAACCCATATGGTATCATGAAAATTATAGAATGAGAGAAATAAAGGTTGAGAAAACTTATTTTTAAAAAACATGACTGAAAACTTTCCACATTTAGGGAAAGAAATGGATATACAAATTTTTGAGGCCCAGAAAGCTATAAGCATGTTAAATCCAAACAAGTCTAAACTGAGACACATAATAAAATTGTCAAAGGTTAAAAACAGGAGGCGGGTATGAAAAATGGTGGAATGAGACAGACATCATTACCCTATGTACATGTATGATTACACGAATGGTATGAATTTACATTATGTAAAACCATAGAAACGAAATGATGTACCCCATTTGTGTACAATGAATCAAAATGCAGTCTGTAAAAAATTAAAAACTAAAAAAAAAAAAATGAGAATTGTGAGATGACATATTCAAAGTATTGAGAGAAGAAAATTGCCATCCAAGAATATTATACCTGGCAAAACTGTGCTTCAAGAATTAAGGAGAGTTTAAGATTTTCCTAAACAAACAAAAACTGAAGGAGTACTTCATCATGAGACTTGTTTAATCAAAAGAGCTAATAAGAAAAGCTATACATAAATAGCAGAAAGATCAGTAGAATAGAGGGAAAGGAACGGGGAGAAAAAAGATGGAAAAAGGAAGAACTGGAGACTGAATTAGAGCAAATAATATTCCATGCTTGTATAATTATGTCAAAATGAACTAGATTATGTATAACTAAAATAACAAATAAAAAAATGATAGTCTCAGGTATTAAAGCAACTTTGACTTGAAACATAAATATAAAACCAAATATAAATTCTAGATGGTGGTATCAGAATTAAACCTCACAGAGGTATGGAACAATTTAATGGAAAGTTCAAGAAAATGTTTTTAATAAAATGATAATTTTTCAACAGCTTTCCTGAAATAAAAAATGATAAGTAATAGAACTGCATTAATTTTCAGAACATTTTTTTGATTTTGGGTTACTACTCAAATATTTTCTTCCTCAGTAATGTTCAATACTCTATTGTCTCATTTAAAAATGACATATATTTATTTCTTACAATTCTAGAAGCTGAACTGTCTAATATATGTTGTTAGTATACCACTCAATTTTTGCTATTTATTATAGTAGCCAAAGACATTAATATATGTGGTACTAAGTCTTCTACCACTATTGGTGTTACTGTCTCTTTCTTCCTTCAGATGTTTTTGGTAGTATTTGCCTTTTATTTAGATTCTCTGATGTGTCCTTAAATTTAGATTAAAGGACACACATGGACTGAAAATGAAATGATGGAAAAAGGTATTCTATGTAAGTGGCAAACAGAAGAAAGAAGGGCAAACTACTTACAGCAGATAAAATAGACTTTGTCACAAGGGCACAGATGGACATTATATGATGGTAAAGGAGCAATTCATCAGGAAAAGATAATATTAAAGATAAGTTATAAATATATATCCACTTAACATCCTTTTTCTTCTAAAAGCATGAATAATGCAAGAATTCTCACTTTTGTCACATTTAGTGATCATGGTACTCAAAATCCTAGACAGACTATATAAGCAAGAAAAAGAAATAAAAGGAATTCAAATCAAAAAGGAAAATGTACAATTATCAGTGTTCAGAAGTAACATGATACAATATGTAAAGAACTCTGAAGAAGTCACTAAAAGTGGTCAAAACTAATAAATTTAATAAAGTTGCTGAATACAAAATCAACATACAAAAATTAGTAGTCTTATTATATACTACCAGTTAGCCAATGGAAAAGAAAATTGAGAAAATTCCATTTACTATGGCATTAAAAAGAATACAATATTAGGAAAAAAACAAAATGAGGAGGTGAAAGAAATACAATGAAAAGCTCAAGAAATAAGTTAAAGGAGATACAAATAAATGAAAAAAAATTCTTCATTGAAGGACATACTATTTTTAAAATTTCCATACTACCCAAAGACATCTACAGAATCAATTTTATACTCAACAAACTCTCAAGAGCATTTTTTTTTACAGAAATTGAAAAACTGTTATAAAAATCATACAGAATGCAGAGTAGACAAAGTGATTTTATTAAGAAAGAACAAAGGCATAGGCATCCTACCTCCTGACTTCAAAGTATACTACAATACTATTGTAATTTTTAAAACTTGTCACTAGCATGGATGTCCTTATGCAAAATAAGAAATTGAACTCCTTATTACACCATACACAAAAGTAAACTCAAATAAATTAAAGACTTAAACACAAACTTGAAACTGCAAAAATCCTAGAGCACATAAGGGAAAACCTTGACGCTGGTGCTGGCAATGATTTCTTGGATAGCACTAAAAGTACAAGTAGCTAAAGCAAAATTATATGAGTACAATGAAATAAAAGAAAATTTTAGGTTCTGATAGCAAAGGAAATAGTCATCAGAATAAAAGGCAACCTGTTAGAATGGAAGGAAATATTTGAAAACCAATTACCTGATAAAGAATTAATTTCCAAAATATATACAGAACTCCTAAAATTGAATATCGAGTATGTCATCTAACTAAAATTTAGCAAAATGATTTGAACATTGCATATGTATACATATATCAAAGCATAAACATGGTACCCCATAAAAATATAGACTTATTTGCCAATTAAAAATTAAAAAATTAAAAATTAGCAAAGGACTTGAACAGATATTTATTTCTCCAAAGGAAACATTCAGCTGGATAACAGGTACTTGAAAGATTCTTACCATCATTAACTATGGTGAAATTGCAAATCAAAACTGCAGTGGGATAGCACCTCTTTAATATTATGTTGGCTACTGTGAAAAAGACCGATGAACATGAGTTGGTGAAAGTGTGGAGAAAAGGAAACCCCCGTTGGTGGAAATGTAATATGCTACACAGATTTTGGAAAATCATATGGAGGTTGCTCAAAACATTAAAAATAAATCTATCATTCAACAATCTCACTTCTGTGTATATATCTAAAAGATGTAGATTCAAAATATCAAAGAAATATTTGCACTCCTGTGTTCAGTGAGGCACTCTTCTCTATATCCCAGATAAGGAAAAGCCTAAATGTTAATTGATGAAGAAAACGTGACGTACATACAATAGGGAATTACTGAGTCTTGCATAGAAGGAAATCCTGCCCTTTGTGACAACATGGATGAGCCTAGGGGATATTCAGCTAAAGATATAAGCCAGTCTTGGAAGGACAAACTACATGATTCCTTTTATATGAAGCATCTATAATAGTCAAACTCAGAGAAGCAGACAATACAACATTGGTTCCCAGGGAGCGGGGTTGGGGGAAATTGTTAGGTGTTGTTCAATGGGTACAAAGTTTCAGTTATGCAGTGTTAATAGGTTCTAGGGATCTGCTCTACAACATAATTCCTACCTTTAATTCAGTATTGTCCACAATCTGTTGAGATGGTGTATCTCATGTTGTTTTCTTAACTCCCCCACAACAAACACAAAATCTCAAAGGACATAAGGAATTTAGGGAGATGTTGTATATATCTGTTATGTTGATTGTGGGGTTACAGGTGTTTACATATGTCCAAACCATCACCTTGTACACAATAAATATGTGCAATTCTTTTTTAAAAAAATATTTTTTGTAGTCATAGGACAGCATGACTTTGTTTTGTTTTATTTTTATGTGATGCTAAGGATGGAACCCAGTGCTTCACACGTGCTAGGCAAGTGCCCTGCCACTAAGCTACAACCCCAGCCCCTGTGCAATTCTTTATACATCAATTTACCACAGTAAGATTTGTCTAAAAAAATCTAGGATAGAAATTCTAGGATAGAAATTTCACAGATAGAGTTCTAGGACCTTCATATTGTTCTTGGAAAGGAGAGACAGGCTTGATTTTTTAAAGGAAAGTCTGATCACAAAATTGATCTTCTAAATAGGTGGTCACTGATTGTCAAAAGACTCCTCTAATATATATGACTGCATGATTGATGTGATCCTACAATATGTATAATCAGAAAAATGAGAAAGTACACTCCATTTATGTATGGTCTACCAAAATGTATAAATGCATTCTACTGCCATGTGCAACTAATGAGAAAAAATAAAAAATAATTAAAAAAAAAAAACTCCTCTGAGAGTGCTTGCCTGAGTTCAATCCCCAGTACTGCAAAAAACAAAAACAAAACAAAACAAAAAATTCTCTGAGCTGCTGATTTTTTTTTTTTTTTTTTTTTTTTTTTTTTTTTTTTTTTTGTGGGGGTAAGAAACTCTGGGTATTACTTTCTGTTGTTTAGCCTACAAACTACTATTCGAGGAGACAGGCAAGGAAATAGTCTGATGAACACCAAATTTAAATACTCCTTGAAAGACAGAACCAGTCCATGTTGTTGATTTTCCCCTTTGGTTAAAAAGGTTTTCAGTTTTTGCCGTTTATTTGTTTTTGATGTTAACCAACTGGAAGCAATTACTCAGAAACTATCAAAGCCTCTTATTGCTTGCAATAGTGGTTATTCTAGGCAACTCTGGATGCCTTGATATGCATAAACAGATGTTTACATACACATGTACAAATTTCACTAGATTGTAAAATGTACTATGTCCCACAAAGTTAGTATATGTGGACTTAGAAAAAAAAGCAAGATTTTCAAGGATAGCAACAACTATGCTACCTAACGTGAGGTTTACTACTTTAGCAAATATTTACTGAATATCCATTATATGCTTGTGGCTGGAGATGTAATAATAAACAAGTAACCTGTGAATTCTGACCTTGTGAATGGAATAGAACAGTAATAATAGACTGCAGGTCCATTTCTGCAATCATTGCACATAAATCATACATACACATACCCATCATACCAGGCAACTGGTATCCAAAATAACTTTTGCTCCTTCCCACTGTATGTTCCAAATCCTTTTTCCTCACTCATTCTTGGACTTTACTTCCCAAACTTACACTGATTTCCCTAAATCCTGAACTAGTAGTGCCTTGAATTCAGTAGTAGGATTCACATAAGCATTTTAGATCTGAGGGTAAGCGCTACCCCTATCCACTGATCTGTACAGTCAGAAATTTAAACTAGAATTTTATTTTATTCATTCCTGAAAAACCAACCACTATTGATCTTTCTGTTTATTTGTAGTAGTGAGGATTGAACCCAGAGGCACTCTACCACTGAGCTACATCCCCTGCACTTTTTATTTTTTATTTTGATACAGTCTCACCAAGTTGCTGAGGCTGTCCTAGAACTTGTGATCCTCCTGCCTCAGCCTGCTGAGTGTCTGGGATTACGAGAGTGCACCAGCACATCTGGCTACTTCTAGTCAGACCCTATAACTTTTGAACTGAGGATTCTACCCCATCTTGACTCTTGTACCCAGTTCTTGTAGGATGGTTGGTTGCTCAGATCAGCGATAATGGAAGTGGACAGGAATATAATGTGGAATTCACTTCTTTTTCTACATTGCTTTTCTGAAACCCGCCCATCTTTTAAGAGTCCAGATCAAGGCTTTTTTTTTTTTTTTTTTTTTTTTTAATCTACAAAAGGTTTCATTGATTCCCTGCCCTTCTTGATGTGCTTTAATGTTTCTTAAGTTATTTTCCTAGGCTCTCATAAGGAGATTTTAAAATTTTTTTTAAAATTGCCCTTCCTCATGAAATTAAATACTAAAGAAAAAAAATTTTTAGCTATGATAGAACTTTAGTATAAGCATTTTAATATCTAAGGGTTTTTTTTTTTCCTCTTCCAAGAAACAATTTTCACATCCTTCTAGGCAGTATTTTCCCATTGAGAATCTATGATCTACCCTAGTGTGTGTCAGAATCACCCAGGGGGCTTGTTAAAACTGAGATTGCTGGGGCTCACTTCCAGCAACTAGAAAATATGTCTCTCTCTATATATATAAAAGAAAGCCAAGTTCTGTTTTTAGGTATAATTTTAAAAAGTTGAAAAAAGGAACAGAAAACTTTGCTGGGATAATGTCATTTTAAGTCTCCTACTGCTGAAGAAGAACAGGAAATACTGACTTGTCCAAGACTAGGCTAAGACCTCAGGGCATAGTTGGGTTGCCACAAGCAAAAATGCAGTATTACTAAAAGTTCTAACCCTATTATCCAGTGACATGGAATCAGCCTAAGACTGAACCTGAGGCTGGACCAGGACAAAAGAGAACCTTCCAGTCCCCTCCTCAAAGTCCCACAAACCAGATAACAGACTCAGAGGTCTTCTGCTTGTATCCTCCCACCCAGTAATCATAATTTCATATCTATCTTTGGACAAAAGTGCCTCTGTGGGATACTGGGATCCAGTATTCTGTTGTAAAATCCTGGTGTAGCCCAAGACCTAGGAGGGTCTTTGGAGAGGGAGGAAGTGCACTCAGATGGCAGGCTCTCCACTTGTAGAGCTGGAAACAGCACATCCCTTTGTATACTTAGCTGTAGCTCCTTTTGTAATTGGTTCTGCTACCAGAACTACCTACTCAGGGACCTGGGAAGAGTCATGTTCACTTATGTCTTGGGTTATGCTACCTGAACTTGGTCCTAGATGCGAGCCAAGAAACTGCTCTGAAACTTGACTTCAACCCACCTTATCTGTGGATTGTGTCTCTTCAGTGATACAGAACATAGAAAAGACACACTCACTGAGCCCTCTGAGTAGGCCTGCTGACCTCAGTCCTCACTGAAGCAGCCCTGCAGCTCAGTTCCTGCCCTATTCAGTCATGGACTGGGGCAGTACTATCTGCCCATGGGTCCGCCTAAAATCCCAGAGGGTCCCAAAGACCTGGAGGGAGCCACCATAACTACAAACCCAGTTATAGTCCTCTTATCTTCAGGCCCTGAAACAGACAGCTCATTCCAGCATAAGTCCTATAGACCAAGGTCCTGGGGATAGTCTAGTCCACCAAGGGACCAGACAGCATTCATGCCCACTAGATCCCCCCAAAAGGCCCACGAATCACAGTCCCCACTGTAGACACGACTGCATCCATATGGACTATTTCCAGATCCTTTTTGACTGATCCTGAAGGCAATCTCAACTATCCAGGAACCTAATAGAAGTTCAACCTGCTTTGTTTTGAGCAAAACATGACACTAAAGGAAACTCACACAGCTTCAGAAACCAATCCAAAGAAATGAAAATCTGTGAATTACTTGAAAGAAAATTCAAACCAATCATCTTAAAAAGTTCTATAAGATATAGGAAAATACAGATAGATAACTAAATGAAATTAGGAAAACAATGTATGGGTAAAATAAGAGATGTAATAAAGACATGGTGTTATGGTTTAGATGTGAGGTGTCCCCCAAAACTCACATGTGAGACAATGCAGGAAGGTGCAGAGGAGAAATGATTGGGTTGTAAGAGTCTTAATCCAATTGGTGAATTAATCCCTGATGGGATTAATCGAAGAGGTAGGGTGGAGGAGATTGGAATATGTTAGTTTTAACTTCTAGTTCAACATTTCTCCTTTCACTAGTTCTCAATGGGTGTTGCCTAAAACCAGTAGCATCTACATTACCAAGGAATTTGTTAGAAATGCAAATTTCTGGACCTTAGTCAGACCTATTGGATCAGAAACTGACCTTGGGTCCCAGTCATGAATGTTTTCTAAAGTTATCCAGGTGATTCTGGTGCACACTGAGGTTTGAAAACTGCTGATCTTGATCATTGATATCAGTCAAATTCTCTCAGAAAAGGTTTACTATTCTTACAGTTCATGCTCACCACTCTGTTGCTTTGTTTTTTAACTTCCTCTTTGAGAAAATGCTGCTTTCTTTATTTGTATGATGTTTACCCTGATTTTCTACATGATTTGTAGCAGAAATTTTCAGGATGTGTGTGTGTTTGTGTGTGTGTGTGTGTACACGCACGTGCATGAATGAAACATATCCCCTCTTACTGGGTCCTCTGACTTGCCTCAAAGTCAACCATCCTAACCAGCACAAATTTTACCAGGGAGAACTGGATGGAGCCATGACATTTCTCCTCAGTAGGCATCAATATTGACCTTCCACTGTTTTAAAGGGTGAATTGTAGGATAAATATGTAAGAGTTAGTGGGGAAGATAATTATTTCAGTTTTTAATTTGCTCAGCTGGAGATGATTATGCAAGAGCTAAATGAACTTTCGTATATATAAGGCTAAGCCCAAAGTCTGAGAATGAACATATAGATTTTAATGAAAAAACTCTTTGTTAAACAACCAGAATTTGGCAAGTTATGAACTTAACTTTTTTTTTCAAATAACCATATATAATCATGATTTGTCAAACCTGAAGTATCTTACAGATCCAATACTTTAGAAACTTGTAAATTTAAAAATTTTAAGTATAGTTAAAAAATCTCATAAATCCATTCCATATAATATTACAGAAACATAAAATGCAATGAGAGTGTTCTTTATGCTCCAATGTGGAAATATTTGCATAAGAAATTGATAACAAATGGAGCAAGATGTAGAGCTATAGGTGTGATACCAAATATAACTTTTGTGTATGAAACAATAAACAAATGGATATTTTATCAAAGACAGTAATCTTTTCCTTTTATGTAAGAAATATAAGAATTGATATGTGTTACTATTGAGAATGGAAGGGATGGAATGGGGTAGCATCTTGTCATTGAATTTTTGTAAAATATGAATGGCTTATTGATTTAACATAAAAAAAAAACTTTTTAAAATGTCTTGGTTTATAAAATCAAAGTCCATGCTCATCCAGGGCAATTTAAGTTTCAATCTCCTCTACTTCCCTTCTTCAGTGGAATTCTGGGATGCCTTAGAGACGAAGAGACCTCATGGGAAATGGGAAATGATCTGCTCATTTAGCCTTCTTCCACATTACTCTTTGGAATGTAGGATATCACATCTGTTTTTGTTATTTTTTTTATTTTCACTTCTGGTCTGTCCTCTGTAGTTGTCAATCTGGAAGGTCTAGAAAACATGACAGTGTTTAAGTTAAGGTAACTGGACATCTAGTTCTTTTAGAGGTTACTTTCCTGGCTAAACCTCACTGGTTATAGAATGCCCTTTGTATGACTAATGTCTTAATGCTAGCTATTCTGTGGGGCTTATACATGAACTCTCCAGGGCACCCTCTGAGGAGCCACCTCCCTTCCACTGGTCTCAGGGAGATCCTGACTTGGCATTGCTCAGCCTTTTCTGCTCCTGCAGAGCACTTCACAACCCGCTCATCAAGATTCCTATATGTAGCTGTACAACTCTTAAGTATAGCTGTCCAACTCAAGCTACACTTCTGTATAGTGTCTACTTTACTTTGGATACTCACATATACTAGTCCAAAGGGTCAATCTCATCTCTGCCCTGTCAGCTTTTCTTTGTGTTTGCTCTTCTGCTGCTCACATAAGTTTAGAAGGAAGGTCAGCATATCTGCTGCATAAATATCAAATAGGGAATAAGATGTCAGTCACCAACCTTGAGGACAGCACCAGTCTCTGAAAATGAAATTTCTTGGAATTTTCCTCATGTCCCTTGATGAAGGAAGCACCCTTTCTTTTCCCCCAGGCTAAAGCTCTAGCAGTTGCACATAGCCAATATCCCATTACTATAATTTTATTGCTTATCTAGCTATGCTAGTTTTTAAGTAAAAAATGGGATGTGAGATGGGTAGTGACAGAGATAGAGTAGCAGAGCTTGCTGGATGACCTTTCAAAGTCCCCTAAACATGGTGTCTCCCAGAGGCCAATTGTTTGCCTCTTCAGAATTGTGAATGCTTCAAGTCTCTTTGTCTTCACCATTGTCTTATAATCATCATTTCAGGGACAACAGGCCATATTTCAGTTAATATTCTGGATGAGATTGACTCAGAAAGACTATATATGTGTTTCATTTGCTTTTCTCATGAGCCAAGATAGGGCTGTGTACAGAAAGTGTCATCAATTCCTATTGAAGGGTAGGTGGAGTGGTAGGAAAGAAAGAAGAAAGAGGAAATAAATATAAGACTATATGTAGGTCAGTTTTTGGGGGTAGACCATTTTATAGAACAGTTCCAGAATTTCCCTAAGAAGTGTCACTTAAATAGATACAAGTATAAGGTATATCGTGATAGTCAATTTTAAGTAAAATTAAAAGAGAATATGATGTAAATAAGGAAAGGGAGCAAAAATTCATATTGGCTTGCTATAATGTTTGCACTCTAAAATATCTTCATACAATCACAGTGTGCAATACTGTTTTCCCAATTCTGGATGTTTTTAATAATTTGTTTTAGAAATATTACATAGAGTGAAACAATCTAGTATTATAGAAAATGAGAATAGAAACACTAGGTTTTGAAGCCATTTTAAATTCCAACAGCTAAACTTAATGTCTGCAAAATGTGCTAAATTTGCATAAATATTTCAGCTGGTTTCAATATGGTTTTTGTTTTAAAACAAAGTAACTTACAATTTCATATTCCTAATTCATCTCCTACCAGGTCACTGTGAAGTCTCGGCTGATCAAATCTATCTCACAGTGACATTTGCAGCTGTAGAACTGCCAGCCTGTCAGCCAGGGTGAATTCATCCATCCCAGGACATCATAGCCAAAAGAGTAAAGAGAAAGCATTAGTCACTCAAGCAGATATCTCTTGCACAGGCATTTCTTTAGAAAACAGTAAATTCTCAAGAGCCAACTCTTAAAAGTTGCAAATGTTGTGTAATTTCACTAGTTGAAGATGGAATTAACTATCTCAGAGTCATCTCCTCCATGACATTTCATGTTAACACTCAGGTTGAAGCCAATTATAGTAGTAAGAAGGGTTCCTGCTGAGACAATCAATGTCTTTCTGGATAAAGATTCTCATTGCTTTTTTCTTGATGTTTTCTGTGTCTTCTCTAATCTACATTATTTCCATTCTTTGAATAAGTTAATGTAAATTCCAATTGCTTATGGACTTGTTGAAATTAAATAAAATGCGATCTGAATATTATGGTTATTTTTTTTTTAAATTACTCAAATGACTTGTTGAGTGCAATATTCATAGTATTCAAGGTAACTAAGTTGATTCTTCTATTTGAAGAGCTTACAAACAAAGAAGTGGACAGGTAAGGGAACTAGAATTTCTTTTTTTTTTATTGTAAACAAATGGGATACATGTTGTTTCTCTGTTTCTACATAGAGTAAAGGCATACCATTTGTGTAATCATAAATTTACATAGGGTAATGTTGGTTGATTCATTCTGTTATTTTTCCCCTTCCCCCCACCCCTCCCATCCCTCTTTTCCCTCTATACAGTCCTTCTTTCCCCCATTCTTGACCCCCTCCCTAACCCTAACTCTAACCCTAAAACTAACCCTTCCCACGCCCCATTATGTATCATCATCCACTTATCAGTGAGATCATTCTTCCTTTGGTTTTTTGAGATTGGCTTATCTCACTTAGCATGATATTCTCCAATTTCATCCATTTGCCTGCAAATGCCATAATTTTATCATTCTTTATGGCTGAGTAATATTCCATTGCATATATATGCCACAGTTTCTTTATCCATTCATCAATTGAAGGGCATCTAGGTTGGTTCCACAATCTGGCTATTGTGAATTGAGCAGCAATGAACATTGATGTGGCTGTATCTCTGTAGTATGCTGATTGTAATACTACAATACAATAGGCCAAGGAGTGGGATAGCTGGGTCAAATGGTAGTTCCATTCCAAGTTTTGTAAGGAATCTCCATACTGCTTTCCAGAGTGGCTGCACTAATTTGCAACCCCACCAGCAATGTATGAGTGTACCGTTTTCCCCACATCCTCGCCAACACCTGTTGTTACTTGTATTCTTGATAATCGCCATTCTAATTGGGATGAGATGGAATCTTAGGGTGGTTTTGATTTGCATTTCTCTTATTACTAGAGATGTTGAACATTTTTCCATATGTTTGTTGATTGCTTGTAGGTCTTCTTCTGTGAAGTGTCTGTTCATTTCCTTAGACCATTTGTCAATTGGGTTATTTGTAGTCTTGGTGTTGAGTTTTTTGAGTTCTTTATAGATTCTGGAGATTAGTGCTCTATCTGAAGTATGATTGGCAAAGATTTTCTCCCACTCTGTAGGCTCTTTCTTCGCATTGCTGATAGTTTCCTTTGATGAGAGAAAGCTTTTTAGTTTAAGTCTATCCCAGTTGTTTATTCTTTCTTTTATTTCTTCTGCTATGGGAGACCTTTTGAGGAAGTCTGGTCCTAAGTCGACATGTTGAAGATCTGGACCTACTTTTTCTTCTATAAGATGCAGGGTCTCTGGTCTGATTCCGAGATCCTTAATCCATTTTGAGTTTAGTTTCATGCATGGTGAGAGATATGGGTTTAGTTTCATTCTGTTGCATATGGATTTCCAATTTTCCCAGCACCATTTGTTGAAGAGGCTATCTTTTCTCCATTGCATATTTTTGGCACCTTTGTCTAGTATGAGAAAGTTATATTTATTTGGGTTTGTGTCCATGTCCTCTATTCTGTACCATTGATCTACCTGTCTATTTTGGTGCCAATACCATGCCGTTTTTGTTAGTATTGCTTTGTAGTATAGTTGAAGTTCTGGTATTGCAATACCCCCTGCTTCATTTTTCCTGCGAAGGATTGCTTTAGCTATTCTGGGTTTCTTATTCTTCCACATGAATTTCATGATTGCTTGTTCTATCTCTGTAAGGTACGTCGTTGGGATTTTAATTTGAATTGCATTGAATCTGTATAGCACTTTTGGTAGTATGGCCATTTTGACAATATTAATTCTGCTTATCCAGGAACATGGGAGATCTTTCCATCTTCTAAGGTGTTCTTTAATTTCTTTCTTTAGTGTTCTGTAGTTCTCATTGTAGAGGTCTTTCACCTCTTTTGTGAGATGGATTCCCGAGCATTTTATTTTTTTTGAGGCTATTGTGAATGGGGTAGTTTTCCTAATTTCTCTTTCTGAAGATTCATCACTTATGTATAAAAAGGCCTTAGATTTATGTGCATTGATCTTATATCTCTAAATTCACTTATGAGTTCTAAGAGTTTTCTGGTCGAATTTCCTAGTTCCTCTAAGTATATAATCATATCATCAGCAAATAGGGATAGTTTGAGTTCTTCTTTTCATATTCGTATCCCTTTAATTTCTTTGGAATGTCTAATTGTTCTGACTAGAGTTTCAAGGACAATATTGAATAGGAGTGGTGAAAGAGGGCATCCCTGCCTTGTTCCAGATTTTAGGGGCAATGCTTTCAGTTTTTCACCATTTAGAATGATATTAGCCATGGGCTTAGCATAGATGGCCTTTACAATGTTAAGGAACGTTCCCACTATCCCTATTTTTTCTAGTGTTTTGAGCATGAAGGGGTGCTGTATTTTATCAAATGCTTTTTCTGCATCTATTGAAATAATCATGTGATTCTTGACTTTAAGTCTATTGATATGGTGAATGACATTTATTGATTTTCTGATGTTGAACCAACCTTGCATCCTGGGATGAAACCCACTTGATCATGGTGCACTATCTTTTTAATATGTTTTTGTATGTGATTTGCTAAAATTTTGTTGAGAATTTTTGCATCGATGTTCATTAAGGATATTGTTCTAAAATTTTCTTTCCTTGATGTGTCTCTGTCTAGTTTAGGTATCAGGGTAATATTGGCTTCATAGAATGAGTTTGGGAGAGTTCCCTCCTCTTCTATTTCATGGAATACTTTGAAAAGTATTGGAATGAGTTCTTCTTTAAAGGTTTTGTAGAACTTGGCTGAGAACCCATCAGGTCCTGGACTTTTCTTTGTTGGTAGGCTTTTGATGACTTCTTCTATTTCATTACTTGAAATTGGTCTATTTAAATTGTGTATGTCCTCCTTGTTTAGTTTACGCAATTCATATGTCTCTAGAAACTTGTTGATATCTTCGAAATTTTCTATTTTGTTGGAGTATAGATTTTCAAAATAGCTTCTAATTATGTTTTGTATTTCAATCGTGTCTGTTGTGATATATCCTTTTTCAGTCCGAATTTTGGTGATTTGGATTTTCTCTCATCTTCTCTTAGTTAGTGTGGCTAAAAGTTTATCAATTTTGTTTATTTTTTCGAAGAACCAACTATTTATTTTATCAATTTTTTGTATTGTTTCTTTTGTTTCAATTTCGTTGATTTCAGCTCTGAGTTTAACTATTTCCTGTCTTCTACTACTTTTGGTGTTGGTCTGTTCTTCTTTTTCTAGGGCTTTGAGCTGTAGTGTTAGGTCGTTTATTTGTTGAGTTTTGCTTCTTTTATTGAATGCACTCCATGAAATAAATCTTCCTCTAAGTACTGCTTTCATAGTGTCCCAGAGATTTTGATATGATGTTTTTTTGTTCTCGTTTACCTCTAAGAATTTTTTAATTTCCTTCCTAATATCTTCTGTTATCCATTCATCATATAATAGCATATTGTTTAATCTCCAGGTGTTGGAGTAGTTTCTGTTTTTTACTCTTTCATTTATTTCTAATTTCAATCCATTATGATGTGATAGAATACAAGGAAGTGTCTCTATCTTCTTGTATTTGCTAACATTAGCTTTGTGGCATAAAATATGGTCTATTTTAGAGAAAGATCCATGTGCTGCTGAGAAGAAAGTGTATTCGCTCTTGGTTGGATGGTATATTCTATAAATGTCTGTTAAGTCTAAATTATTGATTGTGTTATTGAGTTCTATGGTTTCTTTCTTCAATTTTTGTTTGGAAGATCTGTCCAGTGGTGAGAGAGGCATGTTAAAATCATCTAGTATTATTGTATTATGGTCTATTTGGTTTCTGAGATTGAGAAGGATTTGTTTGACATACATGGGTGAGCCACTGTTTGGGGCATAGATATTTGTGATTGTTACGTCTTGCTGATTTATGCTTCCCTTAAGCAGTATGAAATGTCCTTCTTTATCCCTTCTGACTAACTTTGGCTTGAAGTCCACATTATCTGAAATGAGAATGGATACCCCAGTTTTTTTGCTGGGTCCATGTGCATGGTATGTTTTTTCCCATCCTTTCACCTTTAGTCTTTGGGTGTCTCTTTCTATGAGATGAGTCTCTTGCAGGCAACATATTGTTGGATCTTTCTTTTTTATCCAATCTGCCAGTCTATGTCTTTTGATTGATTAATTCAGGCCATTAATATTCAGGGTTATTATTGAGATATGATTTGTATTCCCGGTCATTTGACTCATTTTATTCATTTATTTGTTTATTTTTGACACGACTTGGTTCCTCTTTATTTGAGAGTTCCTTTTGGATAGCTCCTCCCTTTGCTGATTTGCTTCTTTGTTTTTCATCTCTTCCTCATGGAATATTTTGCTGAGAATGTTCTGTAATGCTGGCTTTCTTTTTGTAAATTCCTTTAGCTTTTGTTTATCATGGAATGATTTTATTTCATCGTCAAATCTGAAGGTAAGTTTTGCTGGGTATAAGATTCTTGGTTGGCATCCATTTTCTTTCAGAGCTGGAAAAATGTTATTCCAGGCCCTTCTAGCTTTTAGGGTCTGGATTGAAAAATCTGCTGATATCTGTATTGGTTTCCCCCTGAATGTAATTTGTTTCTTTTCTCTTTATTTTGTATGTTAGGTATTTTCATTATAATGTGCCTTGGTGTGGGTCTGTTGTAATTTTGTGTATTTGGAGTCCTGTAAGCCTCTTGAACTTGATTTTCCATTTCATTCTTCAGATTTGGGAAATTTTCTGAAATTACTTCATTGAATAGATTGTTCATTCCTTTGGTTTGTTTCTCTAAGCCTTCCTCAAACCCTATAATTCTCAAATTTGGCCTTTTCATGATATCCCATAGTTCTTGGAGATTCTGTTCATGATTTCCTACCATCTTCTCTGTTTGTTCAACTTTGTTTTCAAGGTTACATATTTTGTCTTCAATATCTGAGGTTCTGTCTTCCAGGTGTTCTATCCTATTGGTTGTGCTTTCTGTGGAGTTCTTAATTTGGTTTATTGTTTTCTTCATTTCAAGGATTTCTGTTAGGTTTTTTTCCAATATCTCTAACTCTTCATTGAAATGGTCTTTTGCTTCCTGTATTTTCTCTTTTAACTGTTGATTGGTGCGTTCATTCAATGCCTGCATTTGCTCTTTCATTTCATCGTTTGCTTCCCTTATCATGTTAATTATGTACATTCTGAACTCCCTTTCTGACATTTCTTCTGCCATGCTGTCATTGGATTTTATTGATGTAAAATCCAGATTTGTTTGAGGAATTTTCTTCCCTTGTTTTTCATGTTGTTCAGGTATCAGTGGACTGCTGAGATGTTGCAGATTTCCTCTATTGACTTATAATGTCCCTGAAGATTGCTAGTGTATCCCCTCTTATCCTTCAGTAGCCTGAAGTCTTGGAGGAAGTTGATAATGCAGTGCTCCCCAAGGAAGCTGCCTCTCTAGGGGTGGTGGTCTTCAGGTGGGGTATATTCCCTGTTAGTGGGCAGAGGTGCCTCCACTTGTTGACCAATGGTCATCCAAAGGGGAACTAGGCTGCGGGCTGAGGCAAGGCCTGTTTGGGCCTGTGTCTCTGGTTTTACCGTCCTTGTGGGAAAACCTCACCCAGAGGGGAAGACTCACCCAGCGGGGAGGTCTCGCTGGTCAGTTCCCCTCCTAGAGGTTCCCCTCAGTCCACAACTACTGCCTGGGCAGGACAGCCTTCCCAGGCAACGTTCCCAGGGGCCCGGACCTACCTCCTGGGCCTGGGATCCTCACCCTTCGCAGACGAGTCTCCTTAGGTTGCCCCTCCTCAGAGAAGCTGCCCGCAGTCCTGGAACCTTTGCTCCGCCCCTCAGCTTGTCTCTGTGTAGCTCTTTCACCAAAAGGCGCCTAGGTCCCCGGACCGTGCTTTGCACCTAATCGCCTGGCTATGCGACCCCTCCTCTGGGCAGCCACCTGGAGCCTCGTACATATGCTCAGAACCCCAGTGACCAACCGCTCGCCTCTTCCTCCAGGCAGTCACCCGGTGTTCTGTGTGGGCGCTTGGAGACCAAGCAACTCACTGCGCACCTCCACCTCCTCAGGACAGCCCCCCTGCCCCCCGTTGTTCTGGAAGTTGCTCTGAGTCCAAACAGCTCGCCGCCCAGCTCTTCCTCTGGCAGCCGCCAGAGCCCCGGCAGGTTGCTCTGAAACCAAGCGTTGTGCTGCGCGGCCTCCTCTGCAAAGTTTCCCACTGTTCGTGTTCATTGCTCCAGTGGGGAGAAGGATATCTTGCCGCCTGGGCAGGGCGGCCTTCCCAGGCAACGTTCCCAGGGGCCCGGACCTACCTCCTGGACCTGGGAGCCTCACCCTTCGCAGACGAGTCTCCTTAGGCTGCCTCTCCTCAGAGAATCTGCCTGCAGTCCTGGAACCTTCGCTCTGCCCCTCAGCTTGTCTCTGCAGCTCTTCCACCGAAAAGCCGCCTAGGACCTGGGACCCTGTTCTGCACCTAATCACCTGCCTATGCAGGCCGTCCTCTGGGCAGCCGCCGAAGCCCGGTGGTTTACTCTGAAACCAAGCGCTGTGCTGAGCAGCTTCCTCTGCAAAGTTCCCAGTGGTCCGTGTTTACCGCTCCAGCGGGGGGAGGGGCGTCTCGCTGAGCGACTCTACTTCACAAAGTTCCCTGTGTTCTGGGACTACCGCCCCATCCGGGACGCCTCCCCAATGGGAGAGACTCACCCAGCGGCTTTGAGTTGGTCCCAAGTCACTCACTATCTCCTCTTTTGAATCCTGAGTCCTGGAGCAACATGAAATGCAGCCGCCCTCTAGTCTGCCATCTTGAAAACCGGGAACTAGCATTTCTGATTCTGTAGAGAGAAAAGTATGACATAGAATTAAGGGTCTAGGTGCCAAATACATTCAGAGGAAAGATGTCATCCCCTGACTGGACTGCTGGGGAAGCATATTCTATAGGAAATAATGCAAATGTGAGTCTTATCCATACCTCTCATTTGCTTCCAATATGTTGCAATATCCATGAACATTTAGAGCAACATCTGACACTCACAAAAAACTTTTTAACTTAATTAATAAATAAATGAATCATTTTATTGACATATATTTCACTTAAGTTTCATATATTTAAATGGAATTATTCATCATAAACCTGAAACTATAAAAAAATGATTTTAGTAGTGGAAAACAATGTAAACCTTTCAGGAAATTCACCAAATGCCAACTTCTAGTGCATGATCAGTTTTGTAAACAGAAATCCACATTGGTTGTGATTGACCAGCAAACTTTTTTAATAAACCATCTGTCAGACAACATATTTTCTAACCCATCTGCTGTGAAATGAACATGAAATTTAAAAAAAAATAATATGTCGTTCCTGCAACTCTGCTGAGTAACTAGCTTAGAAGTCAAAGCTGTAAACCAGCAGACATGATCAATTAATGTCACAAAGCAGCAAGATACAAATCCAGAATAAAAAAATACTAATAATCAAGTCTCATATGGAAGTTCTATCACAAATAGAATGAGAAGATAGATCTTCTAGTTCTCTGTCTAAATAAAAATACCAGAAAAGTTGCATTTAATTTTAATGCATTTAGGTTTTGCTAGTGTTATGCACTTCAATAACCACTTGCACAGTACAGATATGAGGATGGAAAGAGGAAAGAACACTCATTTTACTGGGGATCTCCTGAATGTCAGGAAATTTAAATTTATAGTATTTCCTTTCCCTTGTTGCCTCCTTCACACTACTCTCTCCTTTCCTATCTTTGGGTCTTGGTATTGGAGACACTGACTGTCCCCTAACATCTCACTCATTAACCTCAATAATAGAACAATTAATGTTAGCAGGACATTACCCCCAATAAAGACTACTGTCCTTGACCTTCCTTGTAGCTAGATTCTGATCCCTGGAAGAAGTGGAAATGGAGCAGTAAATGTGGTACATCCTTAGGGGCAGGATGCAGCTCAATCACACTGTGGCCTCTTTCCCTTTCCCTTCTGATTCAATAAGGGTATGATGGCAAGCTGGAGCCCAATAGTTTGGACTTTGAAGCAGAAGTTGTATTTTTATGTTCATAAAACAAGGAGATTAAAGCCAGGGTCCAGGTAATCAAGCCATCCTAGCAGGCCTGGGATTACATTAAATATAGATATCTTGTTTTAAACACTCTTATGTTGAGTTTTGATCACTCACATACAAACCTAACACTAATATATTTTTATTATTTCATCAACATATGTTGTTTGATTTATTAATTCACCAAGCACGGTGGTTCCTGGATAAGAAGTGACCACATAGTGAACACATCCTTGAACATTTACAGCAACATCTGACACTCACTAAAAACTTTTCCACTTAATTAATAAATAAATGAGTCATTTTTTCATGACACATATTTCACTTATTTCATAAATTTAAATGGAATTATACATCATAAACCTGAAACTATAAAAAATGTTTACACATGTAGAATATTATTAGTACACATAGATTTCTCTTCTCTTCTACTACATCATAGCTGTGTGATTTTGAGTATCACTTTATTCTCTGAGCCTAAGTTGACATGTCTATAAAATGATAGATGTGGACCCGTAGCTCTGTTATGATTTGGATAAGAGGTATCTCCCTAAAACTCCTGTGTTAATGCCAAGATATTGTGAGAACTGTGACTTAATCAGGCCACCCTGGATGGACTGGGTGGTAACTGAAGGCAGGTGGTGTGTGACTCGAGGAGGTGGGTCAGTGGGGGCATTCCCAGGAAAGATGCATCTTCTCACCCACTCCTGTTCTCTGCTTCCTGGTTGCCATGGAAGGAGCAATACTCCACCACCACATCCTCCCTCCTTGATGTTATGCCTCACCTGAGGCCCAGAGCAATGGGCTTGGTCACCATGGCCTAAAACTCTGGAACCATGAGCCAAAATAAACTTTTCCTCCTTCAAGTTGTTTTTGTTGGGCATTTGGATTACCGAAGCAAAATGCTGGCTAACACAGCTCTCATGTGGGGAAACTCTTATCTCCCAGAGGATACCTGGCAGTTTTGATTGTCACAGTTGAGTGGTGGGTACTGTCAGAATCTAGTGGGTAGAGGTCAGGCATGTTGGTAAACATCCTATACTGCACAGCTCCACACACCATGACAAAGAATTGTCTGGGTTAAAGTGTCAATAGTGCTAAAGGTTGATACTCTAGTTGAGACAAAATGTCTTGTTTCCTTTCTAAATTCCTTCAGGATATGAAAAACTCTTACATTATTGAGAAAATATCATTACATTTTTATGGGAATTTGACATTGGGATAAAATCTTAGACAATAAAATAGGGAAAATTTAAAAGTTTTGTGGGAAGTCTGTTGCTAAAATTGGTGGGGATGATTGGGAATTATTCTACTTTCTATTCTTCCTGCCTCAAAATGTTGGCATCATCTTTCAGGTGGAAAATTTACTTAGGGCTGTGACATGGCCGCCAAATTTCAAGATGTCATGTGAAGAACATAGCAGAGGAGAGCAACTTTTTCTGCATCTTTTTTTTTTATTGGCAATTATAAAAAAAAGGTCTACCAAAATAATACCAAGACTTTTCCTAACAACTCCTTAACTATGATTTATGTTCTGCATTTTCTTATTTGTGGGTGTCATTTAGGACCTGGGAGCTTCCATCTCACAAACAGAAGCAGATCCAGACTGGGGGTGATGTCTGGCTGCTGGGGGTAGCACAAAGGAAAGATGAAAAAAACTGGGTCCTTGAAGACATCATTGCATGTATGCAAATTTAGAAATATTGTTGTCAAATAAGCTTTCCTTGCCAACTATTACCAAACCTCAGTCGCTAGAAAAAAGGAAACCATTGCTCCCATCAGAATGTGATTCAACACTGAAACAAGACTGAGGGTCCCCTCTTCTGAAGCTTATGGCCATATGAAAAAGGTGGATGCTTAAATGAAATCTGTATCCATGAGAAATATCAATGAACAAAAGATGCAAAATTAATTTTGATAAAGGAAAATTAGTAATGTTGTGATGTGACCATCCTGTGCCAACAGGATCCCGGTCTCCTGGGAAGGTGTGTGAGTGAGCCTGACACAGCACAGAGCGATTCAGGGTGCCACAGAGTGTGACAGGGCTAAGTAGTGCTTATTTCTATAGTGATCATGGGAAATGGTTTAATAAAGGCAGCTCAAACATACAGACGGACTTAGGAATTGAAAATGAGAGAATTATGTTTCTATCAATAGTGATTTGATTTATAAAAAGGAAGTCATAAAAAGTGTGATGGGGAAAACTTCGAAGAGTGTCAGTTCAAAAGGTCAGAGTAAAATCTTGGATTCTTTGTGGAAAAATTGGGGTGTTGTTTTATGGCAGTATAAAAAAAACCTCACATAAGAAGAGTGTCGACACGGTTTTTTGTGTGCAATGTCTATCCTGTGTTTCCATGATCTTCCACACTCCAGCAGAGTTCAATTTTATGTGAATAAAATACATGTGGTTTGCTTTAGAGCATGAAAATATATTATATGAAATTCTTGAGTGTTCATGACATACCTGCAGGATTTTTCATTTCTTGAATAAGTCAGATTGCGCCACCCTAGTCTTTGGGTTCATGTCTTTTGTCCACTTCATTCTTTGTTCTTTCTGCAATTATGTCCTGTATTTAGATCCTGCATCACCAGATAGACTGAAAGTTTTTTGAGGGCAAACATTTAAAGATAACGACCATCTATGTGTTATCTGTGAAAGCAAGAAATACAATACAAATGAAAGAAAATAAAAAGGAAGAGTGGCAAATGGAAGATCTTTCTTTTAATAGCATTAATCATTCTGTGAATAATGAAATTTTTTTCACTGAAGACTGTTCATCCTTGCTTTAGAGATTTTCTTTATATAGTCATAGAATGTTTAATCTTGATAATGCTGCATCACTTTAGTTTGGACTTTTGTGTTTACTAATGAAAGTGGTGACTAAAAAGGTAATGTGAGTTCTTCCAAATCCCATAGCTGATTAGGTGGTGGGTAGAGACAAGATGCCAGCTGGCCAGTACCTAGCTCCAGATCAATTACAATGCCCAGCATGAGGACGAGTGGAATCAGGTTGGGATCTAGAACTGTTAACAGAACTTTTTCTGTATTTTTCTCATTTCCTTGTAAATGTTGAGAGATTATCTTTTTGATCAGCCCTTGAGCCTTGAGATTCTGCCATACAGTGTTTCAATACTTACATTTTCAATATTTATATTCAGGAGTTACCCACCTTTAACTGAGTTGAAAGACTATTCTAAATATCTCTGTAGTGCTTCAACCAGCAGTGAAATTTCAGAACATTTAATTTGCCCAAGTTCAAAGTTCTTAACTGTCATCTTCCTCTTTCTTCTTCTTCCTCTACTTTTTTCCCCCTGTCAATTCTGCAAGGGGTGTTTGAGATCTATTTTAACCTAATTATTTTTGACAGGCCAACTGTACCAAACAGGATGGAATTATAACCTTTTCAGTTAATTGTTGTGATTATCTACTTAGCATAATGCGCTTGCCTGTCATACCACGGAGATGCCGGCTGTGAGGATACAGATGGCGGGTAGGTTTGAAGGGTGTGCCTTAAGGTTTCACTAAAGAAATCAAAACATGCATGCACATTAGGGAGCAGAACAGACGATTATCAGCACCTGAATAACTAGCCCACATCTTGAAAGTTTTCTGCTGACACGTGAATAAACACTCAGCCTGACCCTTTTGTACTGTAAGGCCCAGAAGGAGAATAATGAATTAGGGATTTGATGACACATTTGAAGTCATTTTTCGAGGTAGCTGTGTAGGTTAGGTGCAAGGGCAAGGAAAGGCGAAGCAGTTCTTGAAGGAATTCAATGAGGAATAGCAGGGAAAGGGATCAAAGTCACGGAGGAGCCAGTGTCCTCAGTAACTTCCTTCTAATGGCAAGAGTGAAGTAGGCTTTCAGTCTAAAAGCAGAAAGGCAAATGAGAAAAGAATGACAAGTGGGAACAACCTAGCTCGGAGAGGGGGCCTTTGGGACATTGTTTCTATCTTATTGATTTCATCAGAGGACTGCTTTATCTTTTATTTTGGTCCAGATACATTACTGAGATAAGGGACAATCAGGACGTTCATTATTAATTAATTTTTTTCCATGAAGGGATAATAATGTTCACATTACAATTTCAATTTCTATTAGCTAAGGACAAGGAGAGTCGGGACTTGTGATTATATATAGGTCCAGGACCAGCAACTCTCATGTCTAAAGGCTCTCTTGGTGTTTGCTGTGAGAACCAGAGGCTCCTTTTTATGGGTCCACCCTTGAAACTGTAACCTTATTCTAATTGGCTCCAATATTATTCATAACTCAAAGATAATTAAAGTGTGTTCAAGATTTTAGAGAGGGCACCCGAAGTCAAACTCTTACTTAGGGCTCCCTGATATATTGCTTCCATGTGTGTCTGACCTCAGAAAATGTCAGTGTAACATCATTTGGACTTCATAGGCCAATGACCTTGTCTATTTTCCTTTACAATGTTGGTAAGTTCTGGCTTTCTCTCTTCTACAATGTAGACATTAGACTCAGGTAGCTCCCCCTCATTCGGGACAGAATGAAAAATGAAGTTTAATTTACAGGCACCTAATCTCACACTTGAAGATATTTCTTAGGAAACCATATTGAAAAGGGTGGACTTATCCAATATCAAACAGTAGGTACATAGTACAGCTTTGCAGAGAAAACTGCTTCACCCACTGTATTCCTCCCATGGTGCCTGAGTTTTAAACTCAGCTTCCCATAACAAGAAATCAGGCTGAGGTTGATTTTATGAGTCTAGTACATGTTAATTTAATTAACTCATTTATTGGGGTTTGTTGCTAATAAAACCCAATGGGACAGTTACTTTACGTTAAGTCCCATCTAACTGCTTTAAAAACATGTCAGCTAGGCTGCAAGAGCCACTGGATGTGAAAGTCAGGTTAGGTCAGAGAGGCAGGGCAGTGACGGAACTGAAAGCAGGAACACAGGCTGGGGGTTATCCCTGCTGTGCCTATTGTTTGTTGGTGACCTTGGACAGATTAATCTCTTGATGCCTCAGTCTCCACATCATTGGGATTAGGACCATCATGATATTTAGCTATAGGACTAAGAGTTCATGAGACAATATAGCTAAAATGACTAGAAAATAATCCTGACCCATATGAAGGACTAGGTAAGGTTTAGATGACAGATTATAGTTTTTATTTATTTTTTTTAAATTAACCTTAAGATTCAATATTGCCCTTCAAATAAGAAATTAGATATTTCCTTCTCCTCCATGAGAGCTGGGACCATAGAGCAGCCCAGAATTAGTCAATCGTCATTGTGAGGTTGACAGGAGTGAGTTATTATGACTCTATTTTGGCCATCCTAATATTCTTTGGGGACTTTCCCTCTGGTGGTGCTTGTTGTTCTGCGTCTCTACACTGTCTTTCCATAGATTCTCCTCTATCAGTGGAGCTCAAAACCTGCTTTTTGCATTTCAGTAGGTTTCTCTTAGGTTCTGTCAATGGGAAGTCCTGGAGACTGGGAGTTAAATAGGAGAAAGAAGGCATCTTCCAGCAGTGATGGCAGTAGAAATGGTGGTGGCACTGGTGTTTTAGCATGACACAACAGTGTTACATAGGACAGTGGGCACAATCAGGTCTTCAGCATAGAAATAAATTGCATGAGAAAGGCAGTCAGATGGCAGCCACCCTACTGTATGGAAGTTACTGTGCATAGCCTGCTGCACATCATTCTGAGGCAGCAGGCCTAATGGAATGGAAGAATGGACTGGATGAGTCACTGGACACCCAGGTAGAGAGCACTTTGTGAGTTTGGATTATTCTTCTATAGGGTATGACAGATGTTTTGAAACTTTGTTAACTATATCATACTTTTTCCCTCACAGCAAGAATACAGAAGTCAAGAGTGGAATTAAGTGGCTGCTATCCCTCGTGCCTGTAACAATGAACAAATGTTGGCTTCTCATTCCCACAACTTTAGGATTTTCTGGTTTAGGTATATTAGAGGAAAACTTAAAAGGATCACAATACTGCTTTCAGTAAAAATGAAGTTGAGAATTCTACCTGGTTATATTGAGTTCTTCATGTCATTACTGAAGAGACAGGTAATAGGATCACTATATGGACTGTCATTTATTTTCTTTGATTACAAATGGAAATAGGATGTTGCTGTACAATAGAGGCAGAAAGAACTAACACACCCAGGAAATTTTCTCCATTGTGTCTTAGTACTTCTGTGTGTAGTACTAAGCCTTACTAGATGGTTACAGAAAGCCAATAAAAGTAGGGACAATATGTAATCAAAACCTTCAAAAATAAACATTTAGGATAATGTATGGTTAATGAACACTAACCAGCAAAGGTGTAATATGAATAGGTCATATAGTAAGGAAGTTATAAGCATCAACTATGTCCTCATGGCTAGTTACAAAAATAAGAACTATAGTGACTATTTGTAATTCTCCTATTTGCTTGTGAGATATGTGTCTGTGTGTGTGTGTGCATATGTCTGTGTAAATGTATATATGTATATTTTATATATTGCATGTATTTTATAATATATAATATATTTTGTATATTATTATATTTAATTTTTCTTACTATATTATGAAAGAAAAATTATGATTTAGTTTTAGATAATAATCTTTCTAATTGAGCTTATAAATAAACTAGAAGTGGAAATAATATAATAGAGTCGGTTATTTGACTTCATACGTGCTCTTTTGGGAGGAATGAATGAATTTCTCTTCATATTTATAAAAGATAAATTTTTCATGGTCTGGAAACCTGATGTTTCAAGGGTTGTTGCTTGACAGTTTAAATATGGAAGAAATGGAGGTAGGGAAATGAGTCACAGAGAATACACTGTACCAAATGGTGTCTATAGTCTCTTAGCTTCATGTTTACTCTTTTATTCCCTGCCTTCTAGGGAAAGAGACCAAAATCCCCTGCTAGCTGGCTTCCTGTCATGACCAGCCAATGGAAAATATTAAAGTGAAATTAGAAGGAGACAAAAAGCAATTTTGTTTCAGTTTTGGATAGTGCTTGCCAAAGTAGCAGTGGTTATTACCCCAGAAGCAGAGGAGACAGTAGCAATAACTATGCAGACTGTGTGCCTTGGTTCCAGATAGAGTAGTTCAGATCCAGTGACAATGTTTCCAATGAGACAGTGACCATGGGCTTGGGAGTGTGGCACATCTTTGCTTCTTCAGTCTTATAGGAGGCTCAGCCACTTTAGTTATGAATTTGGGGGATTAACTTACTTTCCCTCTTTTCTCCTCCAGATCTGTCATTTCCTTTCAACCAAATCTCTGCATTTCATTTATTTTTATTAGTTCATTTTAGTTATATTTAATATTAGGATTCATTTGACATAATTATCCACACTTGGAATAGAATTTGCTCTAATTCAGTCCCCAGTACTTCCCCTTTCACTTCCCTACTCCTTCCCCCTGTTCCCTTTCCTTTGCTCTACTGATCTTTCTTCTGTTTATTTAGTTATTTTTTAATTAGTGTCTTGTGGAGATATATGAAGGTGAGATTCATGATAGTATATTCATTTTTTTAAAGTACCTAGAGTTTTCCTTACTGTGCAGGATAATGCAGGCTTCTAATAGGAAATGCTTTCAGTTTCCTGCTGTCCCCTTTACTGCTACTGGGATTTCTTAACATTACTAAAGAACAAGGTCAAGGTGATGGAGTGCAGGAGGTGTGTCATGGATTTAGTCTCAATCACTTCAATTCTTTTGTTCTTTCTACTGAATTACAGGTCAGTGTCTCTCATTGCCTTATTTCTACAGCATCCTCTAAACAGAACTGAGTACCATTTATTTTGGAGAGGTAGATTCAGAGTACTCAGATTCAGTCCTGCTGTGTTTCTGAATCATTGTTATGGTGTCTCCATAGCTCTGATTAAGGCCATGGAATCATTGCCCTCTACTTTTTTGGAGGTTTTCTCACATTGCTTAAGTCAGAGAATTAACAGGCAAATGCAGAATGATTCATGAAATTTGAATTTCAGTTAAATATTGTAAAATGTTGCATGGGATATGCCCATAATAAAATTTATCTTTGAGATATATCTCTATATACATATCTATCTATATTCATTTATCTAGATAGAGATATCTAGATAAATGCATATCTATCCATGTTTACTCTTTAACTCTTTTGATGTTTATTCTTTTTTTCGTGTGTGATACTGGGGATTAAACTTGGGCACTCAATCATTGATCCACATCCCCAGCCCTATTTTGTTAGAGACAGGGTCTCACTGAGTTACTTAGCACCTCGCCATTGCTGATGCTGGCTTTGAACTTGCGATCCTCCTGTCTCAGCCTCTCAAGCCGCTTGGATTACAGTCATGAGCCACTGTGCTTGGCTCTTGTTTTTTCTTTTATTCTCTTTCCCTGCCTGTAGATAGATAGATATAGATATATAGACTTTTATCTATTCTTTTTAAATTTATTTGTTCTTTTTAGTTATACATGACAGTAGCATTTAGTAATAATTTTGACATAATTATAAAAGAATGGAATGTGTCTTGTTTTAAGTTGGACCCCAATACCCCTTTCTTCCCTCCCCTTTCTTCACCCCCTGTTTCCTTCTTTCTACTGATCTATCTATTTACCCATAGTTATTTTTTTAAATTTTTTTAAAAATATTTTTTAGTTGTTAATGGGCCTTTATTTTACTTATTTATATGTGGTGCTGAGAATTGAACCCAGGGCCTCACACATGCTAGTCAAGTGCTCTACCACTGAGCTACAACCTGGGTCCTACCCATAGTTATGTTTTTAAATTAATTTCTTATCATGTGCACAATGGTGAGATTCATTCGATATACTTTTACAGATATACTTTTCTTTTGTTAAATCTGGCAAACCTAGTCTGAGAATTTCTGTAAAACATTTAAGAGCTCCTTGTGCTATAGCAGAATTAAATTATTTTATGAGGTTTTCTACTTTATAGATCCAAGAAGAGGTTGAAAGTGTTCAATCTGCAGCAGAGGGTTCAAGGTAATAGGCTTGTCAACTCCATCCTCTTAGTCCTCAACATAAGGTGATGGCATCTAACAGTGCAGACCAGTTATTCTTAAAGTGTAGCCCCTGGCCAGCAGTATCAGCATCGCCTACAGATACTCAAGTTCCAGTAAGACCTGCTTAGTCAGAAACCCACTTTGGGGTCCAGTAATTTGTGTTTCAGTAAACCCTCCAGGGCATTAGTGAATTCCCTGGTCTGCAAAGCACTGCCCTAGTGTAGTTGAATATAGAGCACCTGTAGTGATACTCCCTGCCGCTCTGCCCATGCTTCAATTTTCATTTCTTGGCTATATCATTTCCCACTAGATCCATGTCTAGTCCCAGAGTATGTCTTAAATACAACCATTTAAACAGATGTTACTAATTTACTTTCTAATGTATTATTAATCTGAGTATACTTCCAACTTCTCAGGCCCCACTTTGGAATCTCACTAAAACCTACCCTCCTTAGAGGGGTATGCTTTATATTCTGATGTATCTTTCCTTACAAACTTTAACTTTGTAAGCTATAAATTTCCATCAGAGGTGGATCAAAAAGATCTTAGTTGAGAGTGAGTTAAAAGAACCTACTGTGTTAATGCCAGTAACTGGTACATAGATGCACACTTGAAAGCACTGGACTTCATTAGCCAAAGGGTCTCCATAATGGTGAAATTTAAGACACTGTGGAAGACAGGTTAAATGAATTTTTTGGGGGGGGATGGGATTTAGCAGTGGCTTGCAAATCACATTGGAACAAATAACAGTTTATTATATATATATGTATAAGTTGTTCTTTCAGTTTTTTCTCTTGTAAAAGCTGAGATAAAAATTATTTTTCTAAATACATCTGGGCTGATTTGAAAATTCTCATAGTGATACTTTGAATTCACAGAGAATTATTCTTTTCCCATAGTCAAACAATTCCTGAAATAAATCATTATAAATTATGGTCTGGCTTATTTACCATCAATACATACTCCCTTAATTAGATATTGCCTGGATCAATTGCAAGACAGCATTGGGTCAGGTCAACATTTTCAAAAATGTGATAAGTTGCTTGGCAAAAGGCCAATTCTAATTAATAAACATGAAATGATTTCTTTCTTAATGCATAGGCAGGATTTGTGTCTCCATGACCAATATGTTCAACATCAGGAATATTGGACAGAGCATGTAAGAACTGATCTCAAATACATGGGAAACTAATCAGCTATATTACTGAGGCAGACATTTTCATTAAAACAATAACAAAATATGATTTTCCATATATCGGCAATTTTTTAATAAATGCAGAATTTTGGACTATAGAGGGTATGATGTTATATAATTTGTACTTAAAAGAATATGAATTACTACAAATAATGTTCACCAAAGGTCTTTCAAATATTCTATTTGACTCAGTAATTCGGCCTATTTTATTTTGTCTTAAAAATTTTAAACAGATATATGAGTAAAGATCTATGTACAAGGAGGTTTCATTATTAAAATACTATAAATTTAGAAATGTAGAAGTAGCTAAGTAGCTTAAAACTGAATATCTAATAGTAAAAGAATGACTAAATAAATTATGCTGCTTATTAGGTGGAATGATTATAAGGTGATTAAATTATTTTTACATAAAATTCTTATGTAATTTAGGTGGAAGGGAAGGATAGAGTATTATGTATAGAAGATCAATTTTGTGTGTACACACAAGTATGTATTTGTAGTACATTGGAAGTGAATAAAACACATCAAAATGCTGATAATTACTGTAAGTGATAGGCTTAGTATCATCTTCCTAAATATGTTTCTTCTCTATTTTCTAATATTTATAAAATAATAACATGTAAAATCAAAAGACATGATACTTTATTTTTAAAAGCTTCACCAAAATATTTGCAGGAATCCCATAACTAGGCCCCAAATTTTACTTATGCAGTAGTCTACACAGCTCATATTTATTGAGTATCTCCTATGTGTTAAACACAGCACACAGCAATACACACAGAAAATTTATTTTGGTTAGGGATAAATATTAGAAGAAATAAATATAGAATACAAGAACTGAAGGCATAGAAATACATAGATTTGGGATCTTTATCAGAAGACTTGGAAATGAGGAAACTGATTATAAAGTACCCAGGAGAAGAATATTCCAAATAGAAGAGTAAGGACAAGAGTCCTTTAGTTGACAGTGTACAAAAAGGCCGAAGACTGGAGAGAAGGGAGTAAGTCCAGAAATTGTGGGAATAGAAGGCAGAAAATGAAGGTCAAGCCAGAATACACAGTACCCTGTAATTCATGAAAAAGATAAACAAAAACAAAGATTTTCCCCAAGTAGTAGATCTAACAAAAGGAGTTGATTTGATTTATTTCAAAGGGATTACTCTAGCTACAAAGTGAATAACTAGGTTGCCAAGGGGCTGTGGAGTATAGAGCAGGACCAGTTAGGAAGTTTTCATTATAGTTCATCTGAAGGATGATGATGGCTTAGCTAGGAAGGTATCAATGAAGGAAGTGAGACAGGATCAGATTGTGGAGATAGTTAAACACAGCAAGCTAGAGTTTTTGATGGACAGGATGTAAGGCACAAAGGAGAGAAGAGTCTGGAACATGACAAGATTTTGGTTTAACAAGCATGAAGAATGAGATGGCCTTTACTGAGGCAGAGGATCCTGTGGGAGTAGATTGAAGATTGGGGAGGGATGGACAGAGAATGAAGGATTTTGTTTTGCATGTATTTAATTTGAGGAAGCTCTTTGACATCCCAGTGTAGATACACATGATGAGACAACTGTGTATGAAAGTATAAAGTGTGGGGAAGAGAATGTGACTGGACACACATGTGGACAATGCAGTCCTAGAAAGCATTTTAAAGGAATGGGACTCGATGATCTAAACCAAGTGTTGACGTGGAGGACAGGTCCAAAGACTGAGCCCTGAAACATCTTAATGTTAGAAGTTAGACAAGCAGAAATCCTCAAGGGAGGCAGAGCATGTACAGTCATCGTGAAACAGTTATCTAGAATCAAATTGCTTGGACTTTATATACGAATCACCTGATTGTCTTGTTTCAATGCAAATTCTGACCTTTGAGTCTTGATGCAGTCTGTGATTCTACATTTATAATAACAAGCTTAAAGCAACGCTTAAAATGCTGGCCCTTGGAGCAAACACTGAGTAGCAAGGACCTAAGAGGGAGGTACAAAGTATGGATAATGGGAATATTCTTTATATTTGGGAAGCTGTGAGGATGCACTTGAAATTTGTGATCATAAATTTAATGTGAAATTAGTGCAAGGTTGTGTGTTTTTCTAAAGTTGCTTAGCTATTTGAATCCAGGTATGGAACAGGAGAAGATTGAGGTTTCATCTGAGTTGTGTTTTGCTAAATGAGTAGGAAAGAGTAAAATAGAGATAAGAAAACTTGATATAGTGTGTATGGTCATGATTATAATGATGGGCTATGAAATATGAGAACAATAGGGAAAGAAATAAAGACATCAGGAGGTGGGTGACTTCAATGAAAATTTGATGGGGTCACAGGAGTGGAGGTCTCAGATGGGAGAATGTTAGATGTGGGAGACAAAAAGGGCTGAGATGGAAAGTTGGGAGGTGTTAGTAGGACATCAGGTCCTTAGATTATGGAGGACTGGTCTATAAGAATTTCAAGGTCTAGATTATGACCATAGGTAGCTGACTGAGGTAGTATGGTAATGAAGTCAACTGACTGGTAGAGAATGGAAAGATAATTCATGTGATGATTAATGCCAATGAGGACTGGGACAAAAACTGTTTGAAAGATAGGGAGATGATCCATAGGCTAAAATTTCAAGGGATTGTAGAAAATCCCTGAGATTCACACATGATGGCAAAATAAGAGCAGCCATTAAGTAGCAGAATATAGGAGTTAGTGAAGTTTAGAAATACTTTTCGTTTTCTGTTTTCAAGTCATTTGACAGAAATGCCACTCATAAGTTATTCCTGTTTATATAAATTACTTTGGTCAATTAATGTGAGCATGAAATGTCACCTCTGAAGGGCTATCATCAAGAGCCAGCACAGGATTTTCATGTTTCCTTCTCTCTGTCAGGGTGAACAACAAAATGAAGGCTCTGTTTATGTAGTCTATATGAGGGCAATGTGAAGAAAAGTTTTCACTGATCAGAGATGAAAATATTTATTTCCTAAATATTTGAGAAAAAACTTTTTAAGTAGTGTTACAGACTGCGAATGTAATTAATTATATTTATACTATTTCTCCTTTAGTGTTTTGATATATGGGTTACTTGTACTTTTAAAAATGTATTCATAATGCTGAAATTATATGTTATATATATGTTTATATATATATATATTTATGAACCATTTTGTGTCATTAGTTGTACCCACCTATGATTATTTCCTCTGATCAATTTCCTACAGATAGCGTGTCTGATTAGATTTTAAATGTCAATAATGTCTTTGAGATCACATAATCACCAAGCCATGATTATTAAAAGAAGGGAGCGTGTCCTGAAGTTTAAAAGAAGTAATGCAAAAAGCACCTTGTATCCAGCTTACTTAGGTTGGATTGGCAGGTAGTGGTGGTAATAGGTGAATTTCCTAGGTAAGAGAACTTCTCTTTTCTTTTTTTATTTGTTCTAATTAGTTACACATGAGAGTAGAATGCATTTTGACACGTCATACATAAATGGAGTATATCATCTCATTCTTCTGATTGTACATATTGTAGAATCACATTGGTCATGTAATCATATATGTACATGAGGTAATAATGTCCAATTCATTCTACTGTCCTTCCTACTCCCATCTCCTCTCCCCTCCCTTCACTCCTCTGCCTAATCCAGAGTACCTCTCTTTTTCCCTAGCCCCTCCTCCCCTATTGTGAACTAGCATCCATGTATCGGAGAAAACATTTGGTTTTATGGGATTGGCTTATTTCACTTAGCATGACATTCTCTAGTTCCATCCATTACCTGTAAATGCCAAAATTTCATTCTTCTCTATAGCTGAATAATATTCCATTGTGTATATATACCACAATTTCTTTATCCATTCATCTGTTGAAGGGCACCTAGATTGGTTCCATAGTTTAGCTATTGTGAATTAAGCTGCTATAAACATTGATGTGGTAGTGTCACTGTAGTATGCTGATTTTTAAGTCCTTTGGGTATATACTGAGGAGTGGGATAATTGGGTCCAATGGTGGTTCCATTCCAAGTTTTCTGAGGAATCTCCATATTGCTTTTCATAGTGGTTGTACCAATTTTCAGTCCCATGAGCAATGTATGAGTGTGCCTTTTCCCCACATTCTTGGCTAACACTTATTGTTGCTCGTATTCTTGATAGTTGCCATTCTGAGTAGTTTTGATTTGCATTTATCTAAGTGCTATTGATGTTGAACATTTTTCTATACATTGGTTGATCAATTGTATTTCTTCATCTGAGAAGTATCTGTTCAGTTCCTAAGCCCATTTATTGATTGGCTTATTTGTTTTTTGTGTTGAGTTTTTTAAATTATTTATGTATCCTAAAGATTAATTCTCTATCTGAGGTACATGTGGTAAAGATATTCTCCCATTCTGTTGACTCTCTCTTCACATTCTTGGTTGTTTCCTTTGCTGTGAAGTTTTTCAGTTTGAATCCATTCCATTTATTGATTCTTGATTTTACTTCTTGTGCTTTAGGAGTCTTGTTAAGGAAGTCAGTTCGTAAGCTAACATGGTGAAAATTTGGGCCTACTTTTTTTTCTACTAGGTGCAGGGTCTCTGTATAGTGCCTAAGTCTTTGATCCACTTTGAGTTGAGTTTTGTGCAGGGTGAGAAAGAGGTTTAATTTAATTTTGTTAATATGGATTTCAAGCTTTCTCAGCATCATTTGTTGAATAAACTTATCTTTTCTCTAGTGAATGTTTTTGGTGCCTTTATCTAGTATGAGATAACTGTATTTATGTGGGTTTGTCTCTGTGTCTTTAATTCTGTACCATTGGTCTGCATGCCTGTTTTGGTGCCAATACCATGCTGGTTTTGTTACTATGGCTCTGTAGTATATTTGAAAGTCTGGTATTGTGATGCCTCCTTCATTTTTCTTGCTAAGGATTGCTTTTCCTATTCTGGATGTCTTATTTTTCCAAATAAATTTCAGAATTGCTTTTTTCTAGTTCTATGAAGAATTTCATTGGGATTCTAATAGAAATTGCATTAAGTCTGTATAATGCTTTTGGTAGTATGACTATTTTGACAATGTTAATTCTGCCTATACAAGAATGTGAGAGATCTTTCCATCTTCTAATGTCTTCTTCAACTTCTTTCTTTAGTGTTCTGTAGTTTTCATTGTAGAGGTCTTTCATCTCTTTTGTTACATTGTTTCCCAGGTGTTTTATAGTTTTGAGGCTACTGTAAGTGGGGTAGTTTTCCTAATTTCTCTTTCAGTGGATTCATCACTGGTGTATAGGAGCATATCTGATTTATGGGTATTGATTTTATTTCTAAGTTCTGAAATTTTCAAAAGTACTCTCAAAAAAAGAAATTGTTATTAAAAAAAAAAAAGTACTCTCAGTGTTTAATAGTAATCAGTATAAACTTTTAGCTCCATCAACTCTTGAAACTGTTCTGTATGCAGCACATTGTATATCACAATTGTAGAACACCTCAGTGAATTACAGGGTGATGGTTGCTGTGTATAGGAAGAAGGGAATTGGCTTCCTGTGGAAGCATGGATTTGATAATACATTTTTTCACTGAAATAATTGCATCAAATAATAACATAACTAATTAATGACAAATCTATTTCTAGATCCTTTCTACTCTAATGCAACATTATCATATATTTGGTAGCATTTTAGTCATGTAAACAAGTCAGCATCTTTTAAAATTAAATGCCTCCAAGTGACAGGTATAAGTAATTTTAGTAAAATATGTGGGTGTAAAGTGCAGATTTTAAAGTACTTGATGGAATGCAAAAGTTACAAGTAAACTGAATTTTTCTAAAATACAGTATATTTTAAATGTACTAGGGAAGGTAAATCTTTGAAAAGGGTTATTTGATAATTCCTCTGTAAGATAATCATTAGTTTTTTTTTTTTTTTTTTTTTCAGATCTATTTCAGTACCAACATTTGTATCAAGTAAAGAAATTCCAGCTGTGGAAGACTCTGAAGTTTCATACATACACTTTTGTAAGTGGCAATTACATCCATCTTGTGCTGTTATTCTAGAACCACAAAGCAAAATAATCACATTTTCTTTATGACTGTTTCCAGACTGATGCAATTCAATAAATCATGAGATTTGAAAGATGCCAAGTTAATAAGATAATGAACATATGTTTGAAACACTTTGAAAAACTGCTCCCCAGGGAGTAGAGGAAGGAGACCAGGGATAGGGAGGAGGGAAGGGAGAGGAGGGTACTGAGTAATGAAATTGAGCACATGATGTCACGTGCATATATGAATATGTCACCATGAATACCACTATTAAGTATACTCATAATGCACCAACAAAAATCAATTATGTGATGTTCCCCAGGAATATAAATGAAGAGAAATAGAAATGGCTAATGTAAATATCTGAAGTTCATTAATCTATCCTTCTATCATTTTTGAGTCAAATACCAGGATTTAATGGAAGACATCTTATAAGTCATTAAACACTAGACAATAGGGACCTTCAAAACCATTTGGCCTGATTCTTTCACTTTGTAGATGACAAAACTGAGCCCTAGAAACTTCCTAAAGGACATCAGTGAGTTCTAACCAATTGGGAACTGGATTCTAGTTGTCCTGTTTCTCATTCCAGAGCTCTTTCCACATGTTGGCTTTATTATGAGACTCAAAGCCAACTGCACAAATACTGGCTTTGTACTTTGTTGGGTTGATTCCTCTTGATGATGCGTGGGTGGATAAACTGTATTAATGACCTCTTCTCTGTAAACCCAGGTTGAGCTTTGTGAAAGAACAGGTTGTATTACTTATCGCTTCCTGCAATTCCCAGTTTCTTTTTATCTGTCTGCAAGTCCAGTTTTGTTAGGGGCATTTAATTCAGTCCTGTCTCTGATTGAATCTGTATGTCTTTTTTCCACTACCTTTTCTTTTGGTTTACCCTTACACATTCTCTTTATCTTCATTGTCTTTAGATATTTCATTTGCTGGAATCTTTTCTCGTTTGTAACCTATCACTTGATTTTATTATTTTCCTTCAGTCTCAGGCTCATTTTGAGTAATGTATTTTCCTTGTACAGTTTTCTCTCAGGAAAATAAAAAGGAAATACAAGACAGAGGGGAAAAGTATTCATATAATAAAGAGTGAAAAACAAATTCTCAGTTTGGCTAGAATGATGTCTGTTTTTTTCATCTTCTTTATTTCTATAAATCTTTCTCAGGATAAATATGAAACCCCAGACTGTACACAAATCCTGACATTCCCTAATTATTACTGTGCTCGTTAATGACCTTTTTAACCACTTAAAAATACTGCCTAAGAAACTGATCAATATAAATTAAGAAATGAAATCAAGAAGAGCTGGTACTAATTAATGTGTCTCCTTCTACTGCAAAATCTTATATAATTTATGGTGTAAGGCTTATTAAATAATGCATCAGTTGATGTATCTACAATAGAGCTATCTTTTAAATAAGTCATTTTGGTAGACTTGCTAATTTTTTTGGTATTTGTTGCTTAAGATGAGTTTTGAAGTAATTTCGGAGCTGCAAAGGTAAAATAGTTCCATGGTCTTGGCATAGCATCACTCTTTCTGACCCCCATCCCTCATGATCTGATTAGTCTTGTGTGACAGTGGTTTCCAAATAACTTTTGAAGATTTATAAGAATCAGGAGTATGAAAGATAGTGGAATGTGACAGACATCATTATCCTATGTACATGTATGATTACACATATGGTGTGAATCTACATTGTGTACAACCAGAGAAATGAAAAGTTGTAACCCATTTGTGTACAGTGACTCAAAATGCATTCTGTAAAAATTAAAATTTTAAAAAAAAGAAAAAACATCTCAAAAAAAAAAGAATTAAATATGTACCCACAGAGAAGAACAAAGGTTTGTGATCAGTGATGATTTTTAATGAAATGCTGTGGTGTTTGTGAACTCCAAAGGCATTACTAACCTGTGCTCTTGGCTTTACGATGATGGACATCTGCAGAATCATGCCTCAGGAAGCCAACACACACCATGCCCACTACCAGCTTAAATGTGCTTCTGAGAATAGCAGAAAACAGATGAGAATCTTTTCTTCTACTTTATTCTATTCATTTTTCATACAGAATTATGTCATCTGGTTTACTTCTATCTCTAAAGTTGCTTTTAGTAAGGTTTCACTGAGTTTCGAACAAAAGGGATTTCTTCAAACTTTTTAAGTTTACCTCATTAAAAATAAAACAAAACAAAACACCTTGTCTTCAAATTCAATGTCAAAAACATAACTCATGGTGGTAGTTTCTGTCTTTCCTATCTCTTCATCCTGCTCTCTGCATCCTTGCACTTTCATCTATCCTTTCCCTATCTTGGGCCGTCTAGGCTTTTTGCATTAAGTAGAACCATGTCTTGACACACCAGATGTACTGTTCTGCTATTTAACTTACATAATTCAGTAGCTTAAGTTTTACCACATAGAGAGATCTTTGAATCCTCCCCTTGTGTCAGATTCCACGTCCAATCCATCAGTGAATTCAGTGAATTCTGTGGTTTCCACCTTCAGGTTCCTCTGCTGCAATCACAGTAATACCATCTGTCATTACTTTTCTCTTGGCTTATTGCAGTAGTCTCCTAACTAGTTTCCTTACTTCTACACTTAACTTCCATTCTTACTACAGAAGCCAGAATGAACATTTGATATGTAAGTCAGGTCATGCCTTTATCCAGACCTGCCAGTGACATTCCCCATCATTCAGAGTCTGTCCTTGCAATTACATGATCTACCTCTCCTCCACCTCTCTAAACTCACCTGGGACTACTCTTGTCCTCTCTGGATTCCCTACAGTTTCTTGAACATCTCATACATGGTGCTGCCTTAGTTCCTCTTTTTACATGTTATTTCTGTGCCTAAATGATCTTATTTCAAATGTCTACATGGCTGGTGGGAAGACTTTTCTTAGTTGCTACTCAAATGTCACTTTATCAACAAAGCCTTCACTGAAGTGATCCTCTTAAAATAGGATCACCCCTCTGCTACACTCCCTGTTCCTTCTGACTATGCTGTATCTTCCATGATATCAGTTATTATCTGAATATGTTCATTGTTTTTTCATCTATTGTCTATCTTCTCCATGCCTTTTAGAATGCAAATTATATGAGAATAAGTATTTTCTAGCACATAGAAAGGACTGAATAAGGGGTTTGGTGTAGTCCCACTTACTTATTATTGTTTTTTTTTTTTTCCCTGAGATTTTAGAGTCATATCCAAAACATCATTGTTCAGACCAGTGTCAAGGAACTTTTTCTATACATTTTCTTCTAGGAGTTTTATGGTTTCAAACCTTACATTTTAAAAGCTTCTACACAGCAAAGGAAACCTCAACAAGATGAAGAGGCATCCTACAAAATGGGAAAAATTACTGGCACGGCACACTGTATATTTGATAAGGTGTTAATATCCAAAATATATAGGGCACTCATAACTCAATAGAATAAAAACAAATAACAAGAATCAAAATATATAAAGAATCTAAGTAGAAATTTTAAAGGAGATATACAATGCATTCACAGGTATATAAAAGGTTCTCAACATCACCAATCATCAAAAAAATCTAAATTAAAACCACAATAAGACATCATTTCACAAAGGTGAGAATGGTTACACTTAAAAAGATAGGAAATTGGAAGTACTGGTGAGGGTGCTGATAAAAGGGAACCCTTGTGCATTGTTGTTGGGAATGTAAATTGGTGTAGTCATTATGAAAACAACATGGAGGTTTCTCAATAAATTCAAAAGGGAATTAATATAAATTCCAGAAATCCCACCATTGGGATACACCCAAAGGAAATAAAATCAGTAACTCAAAGAGATAACTTTTCTGTCATGTTTATTATAGCACTATTTACAATAGCTAAGATATGGAGATAACCTATGGGTTCATTTTAATGGAGAAGTGGATAAAGAAATTTGGGATACATATATACAAAGGAATATTATAGAACATTATCAGCTTTTAAGTAGTACCATTTGTGACAACATGAATGAGCCTGGAAGACATTGTGTCAAGCAAACTGAGACAGACAAAGAACAAATGTTGTATGATCTCATTTATATGTGGAATCTAAAAAGTAAAGCTCATAGCAGAGAGAATGGGGGTTTCTGGAATCTGAGAGGTTAGAGAAAGGGAATTTGATCAAAAAGTACAAACTTTCAGTTAAAAGATGGATAAATTCTAGGGATTTAATGTACAACATGGATGTAGTGGATTTGTAATTGGGGTAATCATTACAAATACAAACGTATATCAAATCATCACATTGTATAATTTGAGTCTACTAAATATTTACCCACTAAATAATTAAAAAAATTATGTGGGCTTGTCTCTGTGTCTTCTATTCTGTACCACTGGTCTTCATGTCTGTTTTTGTACCAATACCATACTGTTTTTGTTACTATAGTCTGTAGCATAATTTAATGTCTGGTTTTGTGATCCCTCTTGCTTCACTTTTCTCACTGAGGATTGCTCTGGCTATTCTGGACCTTTTATTTTTCCAAATGAATTTCATGACTGTCTTTTCTATTTCTATAAAGAATCTCATTGGAAACTTAATAGAAATTTCATTAAATCCATATAGTGCTTTTGGTAGTATGGCCATTTTGACAATATTAATTCTGCCTATTCAAGGACATTAATTCCATCTTGTAAGGTCATGGGGTTGGGAAAAGAGAAATACATGTGTAACAAAAGGAAATTAGACCACTATCTCTCAACCTTCACAAAACTCAACTCAAAGTGGATCAAGGACCTAGGTATTAGACCACAGACGCTGCACCTACTAGAAAAAAAGTAGACCCAAATGTCCATCAAGTCAGCTTAGGAACTGAATTCAACAAGACTTCTAAAGTACAAGAAGTAAAATAAATAATCACTAAATGAGATGATCTCAAACTAAAGAGTTTCTTCATAGGAAACAATCAATAACATGAAGAGAAAGCCTACAGAATGGGAGAAAATATTTGCCACCTGCACTTCAAGATAGAGCATTAATCTCCAGGATATATAAAGAACTCAAAAACCTGACACCAAAAAAATATATAACCCAGTTAATAAATAGCAAAGGAATTGAACACACTTCACAGAAGAAGAAATATGATTGGTCAACAAATATATGAAAAAATGTTCAACATCTCTAGCAATTAGAGAAATGCAAATTAAAACTACACTGAGATTCCATCTCACTCCAGTCAGAATGGCAATTAACAAGAATACAAATAACAATAAATGTGGGCAAGGATGTGGGAAAAAGGGCACACTTATACATTGCTGGTGCGACTGCGAATTGGTGCAACCACTCTGGAAAGCAGTATGGAGATTTCTTATGAAATCTGGAATGGAACCACGATTTGACCACTCCTCAGTATATACCCAAAGGGCTTAAAATCAGCATACAACAGTGACACAGTCACAACAATGTTTATAGCAGCTCAATTTATAATAGCTAAGCTATGGAACAAACCTAGGTTCCCTCCAACAAATAAATGGATAAACAAAATGTACATATATACAATGGAATATTACTCAGCCATAATGAAGAATATAAAATTATGACATTTTCCAGTAAATGGATGGAACTGGAGACTGTCATGCTAAGTGACATAAGTCAATCACAAAAAATCAAAGATTGAATGTTCTTTTCTGATAAGTGAATGCTGACTCACAAAAGGTGGGAATGAGGGAGGACTGAAGGTTCACCAGATTGGAAAGGGGGAAGTGGAGGGGAAGGGAAGGATGATGGGAATGGGAAGGACAGTAGAATGGATTGGATATTACTCCTTATGTTCATTTATGAATACACCACCAGTATAACTACATCATGTACAACCACAAAAATGGGAACTTATATTCCATGTATGTATAATATGTCAAAATACATTCTATTGTCATGTATAACTAAAAAGAACAGATAGAAAATATTTTTAAAAATTTGAAAATTGAACTAGAAAATAAAAATGTTTAAAGTATAATTAAATGAGGGAAAAGAAGTAAAGTGTTTAAGAACAGTCTTTGGTATAGAATTTGTAAGATCAAATGGCTGTGTAATCAAGGGAAAAGCAATCATTTACCAAAAGATATAGCATCAATATCCTAGGCTGATCATATGGATTAAGTGATTTATAATGTAGAGTTTATCACAGTGCCTATTGATAGCAATTTCTCACACAGAGCTACACTACTGCTGTTCTTCCTGTTGCCCCTTGGATTTGCAACTTCATTTCAAGAATAACAGACCAAGCACTGAACTTTATCAGAGAAAAGCATGATACTGACCAATCGCCAGAAAGGCCAGTTGGCTGACCACTGCTAATCTGGCCCATGAGGTAGTATTCTGGGATCACAAATATGTTGTCGGAACTTTATCTCTGCAATACATCATCTTATTTTACTAAGCTATTGGTTTAAACCAACTAAAATACAACCTATCCCTTTTGGGTTTTTACTGTTGAAGTCAAATCAGGAAATTAGTAGAACTAAAATAAAATAAATCTTTAAAATTCATTTGACATGTTCAAGGATAAACTTGAGTTTCTGGTGCAAGGATATTTACTACTAACACTAGATGAATAGCTTCTTCTTCTACTTCATATCTTTCTTTGCAAAGGATTTATGCATTCAAAATCTTTTATCCCTTCAGGGTAAGAGTGAAAATTCTCTGTGATACAAATTAAAAAATTCTCAGTTCTATCTTAACCTTTGTGCTCACTTTATGTTTGTACCAACATTTAAAGATGGAAGTAATAAGAAAAAAAGGAGGAAATGTAATTTTTACCTAATAACCAATGCTGAGAATTGTTGAGGTTTCCTAAATGTGTTTTCTGCCTCACATGCAAGTACACTGTGGATATTTTTCCACATTTTACTAACTTGGAGGACACTCTTGTCAAAATGTGTTGCTAAGATTGTTTGTGAATGACCTTAGCAAATGATGATGATAGACATAACTGCTCCAGGCATAGCCCCTCGTTATGAAGTGCTAGCTCTGGACTAAGCATTGCCCAGGAATTTAATAAATGTTGCACCAAAAAATTTTTGCTCAGACTCAAATAAATTAGGTTTTATTGATTTATATTCTGTGGATGCAAAAAATAAGAAGTGTGAAAGAGTTTGGACTTCACATTGAACCTGCCTGGACAATAAAAATTCACTTCTCTCTGGAATGCATCCCCACAGAAACCTGAATCACTGTAATGTGTGCCTGATAATCGATGCATTTGCACTTTATTGGTGACACACAAAGCATTGGTGGATACAGACCAGTGTTCCTCTCAACTAGGTGCAAAGACTTTCCAGATCCCATCTGTTAGCCAAAGTTGACTTTGCCTTGGATTAGTGGTTACCTCATTAAGGGTTTTTATTGGTATGAATGGGTGTGTCCATGTCTTTGACAAAAAGAGGTCCATCTTTTTTCTGTCATAAAAGTAATTAAAAATCCCAATGGCTTACAATAATAAACACTCACTTTACACACATGTTGTACATGTGTTTCAACTGATTCAGGAATGGGTAGAATGGGCTAGGCCAGTCTCCAGCTTTCTGACTTAGTTGAGGTCTGTGTCTTCACTCTTTCTGACATATTCTTGCCATGACAAATCTTAGGACCACATGAGGGAGACAAATGTCATATTGTAACTCAGAAATTCTTTTTCTAGAACTTGCCACTGTTGCTTCTATTCACATTCCATGGACCAAAGCAAACTGCCATCAGTGGCATGGAAGCATAATGTCCAACCTCAGTGAAGTCACTGCAAAGTCCAATAAGAAAGCCATGTGTTAGTCAGCTTTTCCTTGCTGTGACCAAAATAACCAGCAAAAAAATAACTTAGAGGAGGAAAAACTTATTCTGGCTTATTCAGAGTGTTGGTTGATGATGGGCTGACTCCATTGCCAAGTCCCAAGGTGAAGCAGAACATCATGGCAGAAGGCATGATGGAGAAGCACTCCATTTATGGTGACCAGGAAACAGAGAGGGAAAGGAGAAGTGGCCTCAGGGAAGTGCCCCTGTTACCCACCTCCTCCAGCCATGCCCTACCTGCCTACAATTACCACTTAGTCAATTCAAACTGGAATGGACTGATTAGGTTATAGTTCTCACAGTCTAATCATTTCACCTCTGAATATTCCTGCATCAACACAGGAGCTTTTAGGGAAAACCTCATATCTAAACCACAAGAGCATTCATGTGTAATTTCAATGCATAGACAGGAGAGAAGAGGTGAGAAAAATGGAGAAACAAGTGTCTGCCAATAAAGTATGAACTTCAAAGCTCATTCCCTCACAACCTGATTCTATCTAAAATGTATGTGAGAACATTGTTTCCATGGAGATCTAACAAAAATAACATGATATAATGTACATAAACATAGATAATATCTGTCATAGCAAAAAATTAATGGTAGCCAACAATTAATCATTGGCTTTATTATTATTATTGATGTTATGATTTTTTAAATTTCTCCATTATCATCTTTTCTTATTGGTCCATATAAATTATACAGAATGGTGAGTTTCATTATGGCATATTTGTACATGAGCATAACATAATTTGATTATTTCACTTCCTGGTTTCATCTTTTGATTTATGGAAATCAAATGATTTTTGATCATTTGTTTTAACATTAATAATGCTTGTCAAGTAAATACAGGGAGACTACTACTCTAAGCTGGCCTTGACCATCAGTACCTAAATCTATAGCTGCTTTTCCCTGCCTTGCTTGCTTGGTTTCTGGGCATACATGTATTCAGATTCCTCTTTATATAACTTCTCCTGTAATTTACCATGGTTGACCTAATTTCTAATTTATGGCTTAAGGTTAGTGTGATAACTTTTAATAGCATGTGATGAATCCTTAATATCTAGTAAATCTATGAATTTTCCTCATTTATGCTTGGTTTTGCCAGCTGAAAAGGAGAGCTTCCCTGAAAAATCCCAGGGTAAGAACACATCTAGGTAACAGTTTATAAGGGAATTCAGTTTCTTTCTCCTGTTCTGCAATCTGTCCTGCTGACTGATCTGTGTTCTCATTCAGATACAATTTTCTCTTCTGAAAGCAAGAGGCTTCAGCTCCAAACTAACTCTAGCAGGTTAAGTTCATTTTCCCTAGAATTTTCAAAGTTTCATTGTATTTTATTGGTTCCACTGAGAAACAAGGATATTTCTGAACTGATTACCATGGATTGTAAACATATCTAAATCACAAGCTCTGGTCCAGGAATTAAGGACTGAGCTAGATTCATCTGTGTTCATTGGATAAAGGTGGGAGAAAATATGATTCCCCAAATCAATATTGGGTGGTGAAAAACAAAAAACAAAACTAATAAAAATATTTACCAACTTTTTTGTCTCTATTTTTTCTACCAACTTCAGATCACTCTTTCTAAATAGTTTTCACTGAAGTAAAAACTTAGTAAATAATAATTTAGATAAATTTGTGTAGACAGAGGTTCTGGGTATAATTATTTCCTTTCTCTTCTGTGCCTTGATCCCCAACAATAAATCTCATTGAAAAATGAGATTATATGCATTTATTCCATTGCACAGAAAATTCGGATTTTTTCTTTGGACCTTAATAGATCCTAGTGACAAAAAAATAGTTTTTAATTTCAGCTCATTTTAAATCTGATAAATAAGTTATTTTTGACAGGCTGTGCTACAAACAAGGAAAAGTTTGCAGAATATTTTTTTAATTCCATATCTATTTTTCTAACAGTTCATTGTTACCCAAACTGTGCTCCAAAGTCCAATGTGTTGAAGGATCGATGCCTTGCCTGTGGAGATATTTGAAGGTAGTGGAACCTTTAAGTGGTGGGGCCTAATGAAAGGAAGTTTGCTTTTTGTCATGGGAGGTGTGCCCTTGAAAGGGCTATTGGGACCCCAGTCTAACTATCTCTCTGCTTCCCAGCCACTATGAGATGAGCAATTTTTCTCTCTACCAAATTCTTCCTATCATGATGCTGTCTGTCATCACAGGCCTGAAAGCAATGGAGCCAGCTGTCCATGGACTGAAACAGTGTCCATGTCTAAATAAATCTTTCCTCCCTTTATTTGGTCATCAGGTATTTTGTTATAGTGATAGAAAGCTAATACATTTATTGACCAGAAAGGATTTAACTTGCAGTTTTCAGTGGTTTGTGGGAAATATCTTCTTTTTCTTCCTCACATCTCTCCCTCCAATGAACCGTTTGTATTATGGTCAACTTTTCAATATCAGTTGCTTATCATGATATTCATGTATAGATAAAACTGTCTTACCTATTTTATTTAAAATAAGTGGAGAGACCTATGTCTTAAATTAAAAGTTGAGGCTAAAAAACTTTCAAAAAGTTCTAAGACCAAGTGGTTTAAATTATCAAAATACTAAGATCAAGTGGTTCAAATTATCTAGCATCAGGTTCAGTATTTTTCCACTGGTACTACTCCATGGAGGAAAAACACTGAAACTCAAGTTTAAAAAAAAAATCTTAGAAGTTTTAAGAAGAAATGGAGGCTTCTATACATTTGGTCAAACTATTAATAGAATAGAAAATTCTCCCAAACTCTCAGAAAAATAAAATTTGTCTTTGAGGAGAACTTTATTTGATACAGTTCTATCTTCAGAGGAGAATCAATATGGCTGTGTATTTTTAAAAAGGCAGGACACAGATACATTCTAGAAGTTTGAAAATGTTATGTGGGAGTTCTAAATTACTTATTCTACATTTGCTGCTTTTTATAATTATCATTAACATACTGTTAGCTTCTACCTTATAAATTTGAACATATACTAGAAACCATAGGCACTGTAATTATATAATTCATCTTGAAAACTGACAATGATAAATAATGTTGTGCTTGACTAAAGCACAACCAGTGAATTATTTTTGATACCATTATTATCATTATTTTTGCCTGTGAACAAAAATGTTTTCTTTGCCTGGTTTTCCTTACACAACAGCATTGAGATGCTTAAGTTGTACTTAAGTAGATAACAGCATTTTCTTTATTTCAATGATTACTTATTTCTTTGAGCAAGTTACCCTAATTAATTCTTAATTATAGCACCATTCATTTGGAAGAAATGAATGAAGTGATTCCAAACTTGCTTAAAAAAAAAAAAAAAGTGTTCTAAGACTTTCTGTGTAAGTAAACCAGCAGAATTGTCAAAAGCATTGTATTCTTTTAAATAGCAGTTAACCACCCTTCATCTGGACATCTGGTGGCAAATGTGACTAGTGGAGATATCCAAGGCCCTTAGTCTCACTCAGTAGGAGAAAAAACTAAAATAGAGAATGAATTTTTTTCCAATTTATATCTTGTGAAAAACAAAGTCAAAAACTTTAAAGAATTCAGAACATACTTAAGAGTAATCAGAGTGAATGAGATACCAGCTGCCACTGTGTTGCAGCACCACAGATTTTGGAAAGTCTCTAACCACCCTCTTTGCTGCCCTTAATGATATTCACATAGCTGGGACACCAGTTTACAGGAAAAGGGGCTCTCACCATTAGTCAAATAGGGAGTAAGAACGTTCATGTTATATTTCTTTCATGAATCAGTCCCTAAGTCAAGTGACATCCTGAGACCATTTGATTTTTGTTACCTAAAAATTAAGGTCCAATTGTAAGAATTTCATTATCCCCAGAGAAGCATTTTCCCCCTTTCTGAACATGTTTACATCGGTTAATGAACTTTTTAAGTTTGAATGAGATGGGTGAGGAATGACAACAGAGCAACTTGGGGCTTGGGGAAGTTGTCCTCAAAAGAAAGGAACAAGATTTTTTATGAAGTCAGTTCCCTCCTGCTGACTTTCGTTAGGGAAACTGGGTTTTAGCTGATGAAAATTCAGTTCCAGGACCAGGTATATTTCAGTTATTTACTCGTCTTATTTATTTTTGTGTTTTTAAAATACTCATTGGTGTTCTGGACTACTTTATGGTCTTTTTAAAAATCTTAGCTCTTTTTCCTAACTTTATACTCAACAATTTCTGGTGATCGATACAATCATTTCTCTTACAAACTTGAAAGTTGGACTTGGAACTCTGGAAATTAAATTCATTATGTCTAATATTTACAATATTTACTAGTGTTAATGAAAATTGTGGGAAACCAAGGATTTGCACTGGGCACCTGTACTGGGACCAACAAACTGAAGCAATACAGGGTTTATCCACAATAACTGAACTTTGGTTGCAAAATGTCCTGCAGTCAAATAACTAATTAAGCTGTAAATAATAAACTAAGATGTAAACAATAAACTAATTAAGTTGCCCCCAAATTATTGTTCCATTTGATAGGAGATAGACATGAGTGGTGGGAACATCAGGTTAAGGGAAAAATTCTATAAAAAGGACCCACTGTGCTGACCCTACATACTTTTCTTTTCTAAGAAGCAATTTAAATGCAACCCTGCCTGACTTAGGTTGACAGGACATATTACATTCTTCAGCAAGATCGCCATTATCTGTGGGAGAAATGTAGATCCGAAATGCCAAAATAAGAACACAAGTTACCCCGAAGCAGGGCACTTTTGTGACTCTTTTATAAACCAAATTCTGGAACTCAGGGAGATAAGGATGAGTCCCCCAGTTATAAAATCTATAAGAACAGGTTCCAATTAGAACTGCTCAACGTGGGCCAAAATGACCTACAGTTGTCATGACAGTGGGATCTTGAAAGTCTGATGATGTCCCACTGTCCATCAAAAGTTAAGAGATGGACCTGGCAAGACTCTCTGGAAACTTCCCTGAGACCCCAATAAACCTGGCAAACAGGACAGGCACACTGTCCCTCTCCTCCTTGAGAAGACCCACTCTGTCCCTTGAGTATGTCCCCTTTTCCCTTTACTATTGCTTCTAATATACTTGGTCCTATAAATCAGTGACTTCTCTGAAATCTTTTTGACTTGATCCCAAGGTTCAGGGTTTGAGGGGGGCCTTGTATTACCTCAGTTTCCCAGAAGGTCCCAGTCTTGTAAGAGATTAACTAAGCTCTAGCCCAAGAAGGTGTTTTCTATACCTCCCTCATCTCTTGATAGATGTGGTCTGATCACCTTGTTTATAGGAGTTCTAAGAGACTGTTCTTGTTCTGGGATTGCTTGATTCATGGATATTTTGTTTTGCTCAAATAAGCAAATTTTAGTTGATCTAAGAAAATTGCCTTTTAACACAAGAAAAACAATATACAAATTAGCAAACATTTATTTGTCCCTCAAAAGAGAATGTAGTTTTCCTCTTTTTTCCCCTTTTACCTCTTATCAGAGCTGTAAGGTTTGCTTTTTTTTTTTTTAATGAGTGATCAACAAAAAAATTCCCTAAACAAGAGCTTAAAGAAGTGCACTCTTTTTTTGTTTTTTACAGGTACCTTGTACAAAGATTTTTCTCTTTATTCCTAGGTTTTTGGAAGTTATAAAGATGATTTTTGAAAGGTTGATATTATGTGAACCTTGTCAGAATTTTACAGCTTCCTCATATAAATTGGAAGACTGATTGGTTAGCTACCAGCCCTTAAAACAGGGAACTGATGGGACCTGTGCCTGTCAGTCAGGTGGAGGCCATCCCGGACATGAGCTAAATAAGATGTGCTGTCAACAAGTATAAAATGTGGGTAAGAGATAAACAGGGAGAGGGAGAGTTTGTGTCAGTCTAGAGAGATACAAATGATGTACAGAGAGACACATTTGCCCTTTTCCCCTTATAAAACAGCATTGCACATAATCTGCCTGCCCTTTATCACTCTTCTGGCCTGTGGTCTAGCCTCAGCCCTTCTGGGTGTTATCAGGAAGCCAATCAGTGCTTGCTCATTGTGCCCACTTTTGAGGTTATTCTTACCCAAAACGGAAAAGGCGAGGTTGGCACTGTATTATGGCATCAAAAGCCCTGGGAAAGCTCCAGGGATCTCCTTTGCCTTAAATCACCTTAAGTTCTCTAGCTAATGCCTGCCTCAGAACTCCAACATAAAAAACCTCCAATGCTTGCATGGTAGATCCAAAATCCAAGCTAAGCAGGTCTTTTCTCTGTCAGTCACTTCTATTGCTCTCACTTGCCTGCAGGATAAATGTCAGACTCCTGGCATGAAGTACCACGTCATTTTCAGCTGATCTCTGCATTTTGTGACTCATCTTTCATTGTCTGGTAACCACTAGATCTTCTAGCCATAGCCACCAGCAGTATCTGGAGGCACCCTTCTCTTACATGGGGCTCACTTTCTCTCAGTTCAATAATTTCCCATGTTTTCCTTGTCTCCAGTGTTTGCAGGTAAGCAGCAATTTTTCATGACACAATTCGTACATTGCCTCTTTGCTAATGTGTTCTGACTCAACTATCCTTTTTGTCTGTAGGACAGGTATTCTTCCTCTTATCTCTGAAACTTTAGTTCTTTCTTGACCAAATATTTGTCTGTGGGATGAAGCTTCATAAGACTCAGGAGGGGTCTATGTCTATCACTGAATCTCTCATGCTTGGTTCAGAGCTTGGCATACAGTAAGCTCTCCGTAAAATTTAGCTAAATGAATAAATAATGATCAAACACACACTGTTAATATAAACTCTATTTGAATCAGTATAAAATTTTGCTTCTAGTAGGTTTAAGTAAAAAAACTGATTAGCGATGTTCTGACCAAATTATGTGATATTTTGTACAGAATATTACAAAACCCAGGTGGACTAAAATCTAATCAAATTTGAGAAGCACTGGTCAGGAAGTAGAAGGCTTAGTGTATAAGGCCTTTCCACTGTGTAGAGATGTAGAACAAATCATGTGAAGATGTGTGGGGACCTGGTACCTATCTCCCTATCAATTTGCCTGTATCCTCTTCCAGATATAGCAACGTTTAACTTGGTCCTTTGGAACTTAGGGTCTACCACAGCACCTTGTATGTAGTTGATTCTTATTAAATATTTGTTGAACACGTAATATAAAAATCATATATATTCTTTTTGTTTTTAATTAGTGTGTTATAGTTATACATAATAATATGGTTCATTTTAACATAATCATACGTGCATGGAATATAATTTGTTCCAATTCAATCCCCAGTACTTACCCTTTTCCCTTCCCCCTCTTTCTGTTCCACTTCCTCTACTGGTCTTCCTTCTAGTTATGTATATAGTTTTTCTATTTTTTAAATTAGTGCTTTATAGATAAAGGTGAAATTTACAGTAGTATATTAATATATGTGCATAGCATAATTTGATCAGTTTCATTCTATCATTCTTTTCCCATCACTCCTCCCTTCCCCTCAATCTCCTTCCTCTGCTCCACTAATCTCCCTTCTATTTTCATAGGACACCTCTCCATTTTTCCTATTTTGTTCTTGCTTTGGCATATGAAAGGAAACAGTCAACCCTTGACTTTCTGTATCTGGTATATTTCATATAGCATGATGTTTTCCAATTCCATCTATTTACCAGCAGATGATGTAATTATTCTCTTTTAAGGCAGAGTAAAACTTTATTGTGTATACATATCACATTCTCTTTATCTATTCTGTCAATGGATGCCTGAACTGGCTCCATATCTTAGCTATTGTGGGTTTCCTTGCTGTAAATAATTATGTTGCTGTATCACTGTAATATGCTGATTTTAGATCTTTTGTATATATACTGAGCAGTGAGATAACTAGGTCAGATGATGTTTCTGTGTCTAGTCTTTTGAGTAATAACTGCTTTCCAGAGTGATTGTATTAAAACTTATGAATGGTCAAAAAACTAGAATCTTCACACTTGTTGTGGAATTTTGTAGTCCTCTTTTATTTCTAGAATGTTCTCTATGCTGGCCTGTCCAGACTTTGACACATTGCCTCATCATAGTTTTCACATTCTCCTAAGTGATCTAGCCACTTTCAGTCAATTTCTACCATGACTTGGACAATCTCCAGATTTTTCATCCCCTATTCCAGCTGCCAGTGCAGAGGTTCCCTAGCTGTGGAACTGAGATTCCCAGGTCTTCTTGGCTTCGGAAACCACACCACTGCACCTCACAGGCCTTTAAGGAATCCAATCCTTTTGAGTTCTGAATTGTCATTCTCCTACCACATCTGTAACCAAACATGCCTGGTTTAGAACTAATGGTCACAAACGTATTGATTTTTTCCCCCCACTTCAAATTACAAACTTTCCCTAAAATGACTCATCACTTCTCAGGGAGAGAGGGTCTGAGAAGGAGGTCTATCAGGGCGATGAGTCCCTGTGCCTTAAAATGTTAGGCTGTCTGCGCATCTTTAAAACATTTAAATTCCTATAGCTTAGTAAGCATTTGGTGTCTCCCATGAGCCAGGTGCTGTGAAAAAAGGTAATAAGACATGGTTGGAACCTCTGCATCTCAGAAGCAAGTGTGAAGTTTGAACATGGAATGCATTTGCATTGACACAGCCGAGTAGAGGCTGAAACAAGGAGCCATTTTATCTACCCACTCTGAAATTTTAGTGTGTCAAAATCATTCAAACAATTGTCTAAACAGACTGTTGGGCCCAAGTCCAGCATGCCTGAGTCAATAAGTGTCCAGTCGGGCCCCAGAATTGGCGTTTTAAATAAATTCCCAGAGGATACTCCTTCCTGTGTAGAGGAGTACTGGCCTATTCTTGGGGTACTCAGGAAGGCATTTTGAAGGAGGTAATGCCCAAGGAAGTTGAAAAGAATAAATAAGAACAAGTCAGATGAATCACAAAGGAAGGGAACCCAGAAAGGGAGTTGCAGGCACACAGGCACAGTGGCATGCATAGGGTATGCTTGTTTGTGGAGAATACAAGGAACAGGAGGTGAGGCAGGGGACTCTGAGCATTAAAGAAATTAAATAAATCAATAAGCTGTGGGCCCTTTTCTGCTCTGGCATCCAGTGCTGGGGTAATTACTGTAACATTTCAAATCTGTACAACCTGAAAAGAATCACACAAATGGCAGTAATTCTTTCCTCCTGGGCCACATTCAGAGACTGCCCTTATTTAATGTATCTGTGAAAGGCAAGGGTTTGCAAGAATACTTTAAGCAGGCTGGAAAATTTTGGCTGTACAATAATTACAGAGTTCAAGAAAATGATGTAGAAGCTCAACAATATTCTATATAGTATTTGCCAAAAACACGCTTAATAATGCATTTTTGGTAGAATTCAAGAAATCTGCTTTAGTAGATGTTAATGTGAGTCTAAAGCATACTTCTGCTATTATTTGTCATTATTCACAAACAGAAGTTAATGTAAAATGAAATCTAGTTCAGAAAAAAAGTCTTTTTTTTATTAAAAGCTTTGTAATTTAGTACCATTTATAAGTAAGATTGGAACTTCCATTTACATGAAGAGAGAAAAATCCTGGTGATATTAATAGAGTATTGGTTTTTGTTCTAGATGCTTTGGAATTTTAATTGCATGAATATTTTAACTAAAAGACATACAAAAAACATATAAAGGGAATGGGTATTATTTAAAGAATATTAATAATATGAACCCGTGAACCCAATATCTAGCTTTAGAATATTTTCAGTATCTTTGATACTGAATTTATCTCTCCTTACCACAGTCTTCTTCATGCTTCCCAGAGATAACCACTAACGTTATTTTAATTTTAATCATGTCCTTTATTTTCATTATAGTTTGCCACATATATATTTATAAGCTACATATTTTATAGTTTTGCCTTTTTGAAAGATAAATAAATGAAACATCTGAGTGCTTTGTTACATCCTTTGCTTTTTTTAGTTAACATGACATTGTTGAGAATAGCCAGGTGGACATATGTAGCTGCAGGTCACTCATTTTTATAGCAGTAGATATTCCCCTGCTGGAATAATCAAGATTTATTTGTTCAACTGCCTGAAATGAATATCACATGGTTTTTAGCTTGGGCGTGTGTTCCATTACAAGCAATGTTGCTATGAGCATTGAGTGTGTCTTGCTGAGTTATAGTGTGTGTTCATCTTAAGTAATAATACTTTAAGTCATTTGCACATTTTTATCCTTTCCAGAAGTGGATGAGAGTTTCCTTTTCTCATGTCTTTTGGCAGAGTTTTTTTTTTTTTTTCCCCCAACTGGATAAAAGGTAAAATCAGTTTTTTAATCAACATTTCCCTGATGAATAATAAGTAGTTCATTTACATTTAATCATTATTCAGCTTTTCTCTTCTGTAAAACTCTCTGTTCACATCTTCTGCCATTTTTAATTAGGTTGACATTTCACTGCTTCATAGGATTTGTATAAAGCCTAGACACTCATCCTCTGCCAGTCAGATGTGTTCCTGATGTGTTCTCCCAGTTGTGGCTTCTTTATGCATTCATGTTTAGATGTCTTTCAATAAACAGAATTTCTGCTATTTTACATAGTCAAAATCTTCCTTTATGATTTGTGCTTCCTAAGCACATACTCCAAAACTGTTTTAGATTACCTTCTGAAAGTTTTAGGTTTCATGCTTTTTCCTTTTCAATTTTTAAGTCTGTTCTAGTTGGAAATTGTGGGTGTATGTGTATTAGGGGGTGTGATGTAAAGGATCTATTAACATATTTTAATATAGATAATTGGTTATTTCTACCTAATCTATAAGTTGGGGCTCCATTTACATATGTGTTCTGTTTCTGAGTCTTCTTTTCCATTGATCTTTTGCCTATCTCTGTGACTACCATACCTCATCAACTAAGAGTTTTAAGGTGAAGTGATATTGTTCTAAGCAATTCCCCAAGTGTAGTTATTCTTTTCACAATTGTCAGCTATTTGGACCCTTTTATCTTCCATATAAATTTAGATTTTGGAATGTAGTTTTTCAAATTTTGTTCTAACCAGATTAAAATTGCTTTGAATCTGTAGACAGAGAAAGTTGATGTTTTTGCAATACTAATTTTCTACAACTCTGAATGTAGTATAATTATTAAGGCTGTTGAAACAACTTTTTCTTTTTTTGTACCAGGGATTTAATCCAAGGGTGCTTTAAATCACTGAGTCACATCCCCAGTCCTTTTTTATTTTTATTTTGAGACAGAATCTTGCTTAGCTGCTTAGGGCCTTGCTAAGTTG